>NC_089841.1:225014381-225314381 GCF_035609145.1 Eleutherodactylus coqui
GCCAGCCGGTGCATGCGCAGTGAGGAGCCGGCTCGTCCCTACTGACATTTCTGTGCAATCCTCTGCGAGACCCGAACAGAAATAGAACATGCCGCGATTTGTTTACCGCGTGTGTTTTCACGCGGACAAAACGTGGCTGTCTACTTAGGATTGCGTTTTCTAATGCAAACCTATGGCAGTGGCCACGGGCGGAGATTCTGTGGGAAATCCTGCCGCGAAATTTCCGCCCCCGTGTGCGGGCGGGCCAATGGCGGGGCTCACACGATTGTGTAAAGCGGTTTACCATCAGTGTTTCACTGCATATGGCGACAATTTTGGACTGCACATGGCAGTGTATCCCACACATGCCGTCATGCACAGTCTTCCTGGTTTCTTTTTTTTTCTGCCCCGTTGCTTAGCAACAGTGCGTATAAATGCCGCGCGTATGTACAGCATTTCTAATGAGCCCATAGTGAACAATAGGGCTATATCCCTCATAGTTTGCGGCAAAATAGAACATGCCGGATTCTCTTTTCATGCACGTATCATACGCAGTGTACTTTCATTGGATCCATGCACTTTATATTATGAGCGCGTACATTGCATGCGTAATATACGATTAAATGACACTTGCTTCAGCCTGCCCTAAGGTTTTATGCTCACAGGCTCTGCCGCACTATGGGGGGTTTCACACCTGCGTCAGGGTTTCCGGTGTTCTGCACCATTTGGCGAGCACAAAAGGGGAATCTTTGTGGTTGAACGGCTCTTAGGCTTTTAGGATGAAACCGAACCGTGCCGGCAGATGTATTAATATGGAAAATCTGATGTATATCTAACCAGCATTTATCATAAAAAAATGAATCTTTATTGGAATATAGCCACAGAAAGGTAAAAATCCTCACGTGTGTGAACAGGAACTACGCGTTTCGGCAATAAATGAAGCTTTAAGTCGGCTTCACATGGGTTTAAGCGCATTTATGTTGTATACTTACACCCACGTTTTTCGGCCAGGTAGGTGTTTTTTTGGAGTGTTCCGCTTATAAATATATAGGCACAACTCGCTTATAAATATATAGGCACATCTGTGTCGTGTATTTTGGGCTCCTGCGCAGAAAGTGAAGCGCGTCATATATTTGTTGCGGACGCAGAAGACTAATATGAGGATTAACATATTGAAATTGATGGGATTTGTTTACTGCGTATTTTATGCGCAAAGCGCTATGCAAATGAAGCTGCGTGAATCCAGTCTTAATTATAGCATATAGCCTGTACAATTAGCAAGTAATTTAAAGATAACCAAATATAACATAAGAAAAGCATGACCGCTCCTCCTAATGAATAAATAATGAAATAAAACACAAGAAAAATAAAAAACTATGCAAAAACAGTATATAAACATAAGATTAGATCTGAGATTAAGGCCTCATGCCCACGGCCATAAAGGACTCCACCAGCGGAATATCACAGCGGAGTCCGCTCGGTGCCCCCCAATACCCCCATACTCACCACTCTGGATCCACTGTAGCGTCCCACCTGGGCCGGGCGCATGCGCAGTACATCACTCGTGTTCCCGCCAGCAGTGCCAGATGATGTGGGTGGGGACTCGTATTCACGCAATACTTCTGCTGTACTACAGTGGAAGTATAGCGTGACGGGCGGCTTCTATTGACTACAATGGAAGCTGCCCGAGTGTATTTCCGCGGCAAATAGAGCATGCCACGTTTTCTTTAACGCTGTGGAATTCTGCAGTGTGAACATTCAGCTATTAGGTTCAATAGAACCTAACCGCTCCAGGACAATGCCGCGGATTTCCCCTACTTAAAACACAGCAGAAATCCGTCGGTGGGCATTAGCCCTTAAGCCCCATTTACACACAACAATTATCACTCAAAATTCGTTTAAACAATGTCTTTTGAGTGATAATCGTTGCATGTAAATACTACCATCATTTGCTTTTTGGCCGAACAATGATTTTTAGTTGAGCTTAAAATCCATTGTTCGGCTGGAGAGCTTATATCAGGGACCGCATGCCGTGATTCTCAATAAGAGCGCTGATAACATTGTATTCAGCTGCAGTCCTTTGGCAGAAGAAAGGGGCTGTATGCAGAGAACAAACAACCTGCTGTTATCTGCATACAGCGCGTGGAGGCTCATTTACATGCAAATGAAGCTAATAAGCTACTAAGGGGCATTAGTGCCCCCTAGCAGCTTATGCAAAGTGATTGCACAAACTGTCAATCCTATCTTTTGAGCGATCATCTTTGTGTGTAAATGGGGCTGAAGACCACATGAAAATCAGGTTTTCAACAACATAATCCAATAAGCCTTTCTTGAAAGCAGTTTTCCACCTCTTCAGGATATTCAAATGTGGGAGTCTTTTTGATTCATAAGCCTCGTGGTATCATTTTTTTACTGATGTTTTAAAGTAGTAAAATCCCACCAAATACACAGTTGCCGTTTCTTCTGTTTTTCCAAGGTGTTCATTAGGCTTTTTGCATTATTATACTCACAGGTATCATTCACATTAGACTGTCCAGAAACGGTTCAGCAACTTTATTTAAACGTGTCGGATTGGTTTAAAACTGGAAATGACACAGTAGGCGATATATCCATTGTAGAAGTCATAAGCAACATATCACCAAAAATCTTGACCCTGAGAAACTGGCTTGGCGTTGTTCTCCGTGCGCTCCCCTTATTGTAGGTTGGCTGTTTGGCATAATGCTGTGGATTAAGATGTTTGGTAAGCTGTATTTTACCTTTTTACTGTTTATATCTATTTTAGGTGTTTATGCGCTCCCATTCAATATTTGTTCCATACATATACATATTGAATCCTTGCCATACTGCATGATATTATCAAGCTGATACAACATTGACAGTGATTTGTTACTTATGACTCATTCTCCCCATCCCTTGCTAATCCTTTGGGAGCAGTCTTGTTTATATGCCTCCCATAACCTGTTTCTGTAAAACATCCATTGATATGGGAAATATCTAGATGACCTCCTCCTTATTTGGCAGGATTCCCACAGTTTGGTTTCTGATTTTGTTCCCCATCTCAATAACAATAGTTTTGGTCTCTCTTTTTTTTGTTAGCAACATTTTGTCTCTTTTCAAAGAAAATTAATACTAAATTGCATAAGAAGCCCTAACTGGCAATTCCTTATTACATGAAGAGTTGCCACCCCCCCATGTGAATCAGAAGGGACCTCCAGGGTCATCAGGTCCAACCACTTGCTCAGTGCAGGATTCACTAAATCATCCCAGCTAGATATTTGTTCAGCCTTTGTTTGAACACTTCCATTGAAGGAGAACTCACCACCTCTCACGGTAACCTGTTCCATTCATTTATCACCCTTGTTGACAGAAAGCTTTTTTCTAATATCTAATCTGTGTCTTCTCTCTTTCAATTTCATTGCATCGCTTCTAGTCTTTCCTTGTGCAAATGAGAATAGAGCTGATCCCTCTGCAGTGTGACAGCCCTTCAGATATTTGTAGACAGCTATTGTGTCCTCTCAGCCTTCTTTTTTGCAAGCTAAACATTCCCAGATCCTTTAACCGTTCCTCATAGGACTTGATTTGCAAACCACTCACCAGCTTGGTAAATCTTCTCTGAACTTGCTTCAGTTTGTCGATATCTTTTTGAGGCCTTAGTCACACGGGCGTTTTTTGCCGCGATTTGCGGATTGCATGACGGATGCGCATCTGCAAATCGCGTGACCGGGGGCCGAAAAATCGCCCAAAAAAACTGCTCCTAGCCGCGTTTCAATAGAAACGGGCCGGAGCTGTCCAGCGCATTGAATTCAATGGAGCCGGCAAAACAGCCGGCTCCATTGAAAGCAATGTGCTGCGGGCGATCTCACGATGAATTGTCGGGAAGGGCTTAAATATATAAGCCCTGCCCTGCAATTCATCCAGAAATGTGTAAAAATAAAAAAAATATATATACTCACCTTGTTCCGGCAGACAGAGTTCAGCACGGCCGGCCGGCAGTTCTCTGAACTGCTCTCTGTAGTATTCAGCAGCCGGGGAATTAAAATCCCCGCCTGCTGAATGAGCTGCCTCTGATTGGTCACAGCCTGACCAATCAGAGGCAGCTCTCACTCACACCCATTCATGAATTCATGAATGGGTATGAGTGAGAGCTGCCCCTGATTGGTCCCTGTGCTGAGCCAATCAGAGACAGCTCTCACTCACACCCATTCATGAATTCATGAATGGGTGTGAGTGAGAGCTGCCTCTGATTGGTCAGGCTGTGACCAATCAGAGGCAGCTCATTCAGCAGGCGGGGATTTTAATTCCCCGGCTGCTTAGCCCAATTCATCCCATTTTGTATGTGCTTTTTTCATTTTTCTTGCCCAGACGTAGGACTTGCATTTCTCCTTGTTAAATACCATTCTGATAGTCGCCGCTGTTCAAGCTTTTCTAGATCTTTTTGAATACTCTCTTCCCTAGTGTTAGCTATCTATCCTAGCTTTGTGACATCTGAAAATTTGATTCGTTTCCCATCAATTCCCTCCTCTAGATTATTTATAAAAATTTTGAACAACACTGGGCATAGGACAGAGCCTTGTGGTACCCCACTTGATACATTCTTCCACTTGGATGTGTAGCCATTTATGACCACTCTTTGAGTACGATCACTCAGCCAGTTGTGAATCCACCTAACAGTTGCCTTATCAATCCCATATTTGGTCATTTTTTCAATAAGTATGTTATGAGATACTTTGTCAAATGCTTTACTAAAGTCAAGATATACTATATCCACCACATTTTCCCTGATCAACCCAGTCGATGATTCTGTCATAGAAGGAAATTAGATTCGTCTGGCATGACTTGTTTGTTACAAACCCATGCTGGCTCTGGTTAACTACTCAATTTTTATCCAAGTACTTCATACATGCTGTTTATTAATTTGTTCAAAGATCTTTCCCGGTATAGAAGTCAGGCTCCCAGGCCTGTATTTTCCTGGATCCACCTTCTTCCCCTTTTTGAAGATAGGGACAATATATTTCTGGGACTTCTCCTCTTCTCCAGGAATTTTCAAAGATTATGATGAGTGGTTCAGCAATTACCTCTGCTGCTTCCTTTATTATCCTAGAATGCAATTCATATGGACCTTGGGACTTGAATTCATCTAAGTTAGCTATGTGTTCCCTCACCATCTCTTTGCTTATAGATAGCTTGCATTCTTTTATTCCCCCAATAGCACAGGGAAGATCAGTTGATGTTCCATCTACTTTCTGAGAGAAAACAGATACAAAATAGGAATTTAAAAGTTCAGCCTTCTCAACATCATTCTTAATCAATTCACCATTTTTGTCTTATAAGCATCCAATAGCATCTTTGACTTTTCTTTTGCTTTTGACATACCCCCACAATCCTTTTTTTAATTCCTTTTAGCCTCTGTTGCTAGCCTCAATTCAGTATTAGCTTTAGCTTTTCTGACACTTGCCCTACAGTTTCTGCAGACCGCATTATATTCTTCTTTAGATATTCCCCCCTCTTTCCATTTGCTAAACATATTTTTCTTAATTTTTAACGTGTGAAAGTTCTGTGTTCATCCATCCCGATCTCTTTAAATGCTTCTCATTCTTTCTTCTTTTAGGGATTGTTAACAATTGTGCTTTGAGAATCTCATTTCGCAATATTTCCCGACCTTCTTGAAAATTTTCTGTCCTTAAGAACATCCAGCCATTGGATTCTTCCTATTCTCTTTCTGAGTTCATTAAAACCTGTCTTTCTGAAATCAAACTTTGAGGTCTGTGTTTTCTCAGGTCTTCTTCCTCTTTTTATCCAAAATTCAAGGATAGCATGATGGCTGCCTCCTAAGGTCCCAGCCACTCTTACTTCCCTGGCCATTCCCTCCCTGTTGGTAAGAATTAGGTCCAAGATAGCAGATCCCCTTGTTTTCTCCTCTACCTTTAGGAATATAAAGTTAAGAGCAAGAGCGGATAAGAATTTGTTGGATCCATTACTTTTACCTGAGAGAGATTACCAACAAATGTCTGGATAGTTAAAATCTCCCATAATCACTATGTTGTGCTTTTTTGAGAGCTTGGCCATCTGATGTTGAAAGAGTTCATCAATATCTTCAGCTTGTCCTGGTGGCCTATAGTAAATTCCTATAATGGTGTCCTTTCTGTTGTTCTCTTCATGTATTCTTACCCAAAAAGTTCCTACAGAACTACCATGCTCTGAAGCTTGAATCTCGGTGGAGATGAATGTTTTCCTAGCATACAACGCAACGCCTCCTACCCTTTTTTTAGGTCTATTTCTTATAAATAAGTGGTATCCTTCAAGCCTTGTATTCCAATCATGTGTCTCATCCCACCACGTTTTCATGATGCCTATGACATCATATTTCTCTTCCTGTGTTAGGAGCTCCAATTCTCCTTGTTTGTTTCCCATGCTCTGGGCATTTGTGTAGAAACATTTTAGTTTATGATCGGTGTCTCTTGCTCCTCTACTTGCGTTCTGAATTTTTTGTCTTTGTTCTTTCTTTCCATTTCTAATAGCAACGTTCTCAAGTGTATTAGTTAGTTGTCCATTTTTACCTGATCTTTCACTTCCTTTCCCATATTGTTGTAGTTTAAAGCTATGTGTTTAAAAGCTTCTCCCCGTAGAAGAGTTTATTAAAGCCAAAAGGGCATGTTCATTGGAAAGAGATTATAATCAAGAGTGTCATGTTATTTCTGACAGGTTGTGCCATAATGGTTATCACGCTGGGATCATAAATAGGGCCAAAAATATAGCAGCATCAAAAACCAGATATGACTATTTGGCACCATCTAACTGGCAATCCAATTGTTTGACGTGGTTCAAACAACACCAGCCACACCCTAATACTGCATCTAATTTTTGTTTTAGTTTTTTCTCTACTAGTTTTAGGGCTCTCTCAGGCTACCTACACACAGGCGAACATGATATAGGGCTGTGAGACTTGGCCTCATATCGCACTAATGAATGTGTGATTTACCTGCGTATACGAGGTGTTTATCAAGCAAAAACACATTGCATTTGTGAAATTCTGATCCTCTTGCGTGAGTTTAATGCGCAATAGAGGATCGGAAGTGCTTCCCATTGATTTCAATGGAAAACCCCGCATGCACATTGCACGGCATGCCAGAGCAACGCGATGCATTGAAGGTTCCATTGAAATCAATGTGCAATGCGTACCGAGAAACCCAATAAGATAATACATGCAGTGATTCAAAAGAATTCGCACCAGAATTCATATTCGCACCAGATTTCTGTGTCTCGCAAGAGTTTCTTGACCACGTGAAACCGGTGTCACATGAGTGCACTGCGCACAGGAGCACAGAGCAGTACATAATGCATTGCATACTTACTGTGTGCAGACAATCCCCATACACTACCTTGCTGTGTGTGCGCATGTAATACGTGCCAAGATACTGCATCTTGCGTTCTTTTTTGTGTACCCATTTCCCGTTCTGTGTGTGAGAAGCACAATTGAAAGTAAGGTAAAGATTGGTACCTCGTATTACATGCGCTAAACGTGTGTGCGTCATACATGTTAGAATATACTTGTGTAAATCGTAGAGTTGGGAGGGACCTTTAGGGTCATCGGGTCCAACCCCCTGCTCAGTGCAGGATTCACTAAATCATCCCAGACAGATGTCTATCCAGCCTCTGTTTGAAGACTTTTATTAAAGGAGAACTCACCACCTGTTCTCATTGATCACCATCACTGTCAGAAGGTTTTTTCTAATATCTAATCTGTGTCTCCTTGCTTTCAGTTTCATCCCATTGCTTCTAGTCTTTCCTTGTGCAAATGAGAATAGGGCTGATCCCTCTGCCCTTCAGATATTTGTAGACAGCTATTAAGCCTTATTTTACGCAATCCAAACATTCCCTGATTCTTTAACCATTCCTCATAGGACATAGTTTGTAGTCTATTCACCATCTTGGTAATTCTGAGCTTGTTCCAGTTTGTCTTTTTTAAATTGGGGTGCCCAGAATTTAATTGGGGTGAGAGAGCCCTTAGTTTGTGTCATGTCCAATCTGGATGCTGTTAAGGATTTGATGTGGATCTGCGGTTTCACCCAACCTGTAGATGGAACAGACCGGCAGGGCAGACAGCTGACCCTCGAAACTTAGATGCTCACCGCTGGAAGGCGTGACTTGGAAAGCAAGGTGACCAGGGGATCTAGCCCTATGCTGGAAGCAGGAGATGGAAAGTCCCTGCCTATTAACAGCAGAGAATTCTCCCTGACAAGAGCGGCTCTGTGCGGGAACCTAGGCGCTGATTAACCCTGTCAGCACTGATCACCGGGAAGTTGGATAACCCCACGCCGTCTGCAGAACCAAGGAGTGAGCAAGTTCAGGACCAAGCTGGAAGTACTTGGTCAAACTGTAGACCAAGCATAAACTGCAAACACAAGAACAAACAGGAGCAGCTGCAACACATGCATATATGAAGGCTCATACACCAACACTGCAGCAGGGGCTGTCAGGTTTAAGGCCTCCATATAGTGGTGAAGAGATGACCAACAATCTGCAGCTGGGTGGAAGAGGCAGAACCAATTTGACATGGCAGTGCTGGAAAAAAAGGCAATCACATTCAGAGAACGACGCCCACGTCTGCCAGACCTAACAGATGCTCTGTACACGAAAACCTGAAAGACTCACGGGCTGTGAACAAACAGACAACAAGGAAACACTGTCCCTATAAACCCTTTACCCAGGAAAGGGACCTGCCTATACACAGAAACCCCTTCTTAAGGTCGAACCTGACCACATATCTAAGGCACTAACAGACCCTATGTGAGATAGGAAAAAAACAGAGAACAAGATATCAACAATAGTAACCTCAGTACTAAGCTTTGTGAAGAATCAGGAAAACAGGAGATACAGCAGCAAATTCTTAACTTCCACCACAGACAGAGGGAGACTGAATTAAACAGCAATGAACTAAGCTCAAGTCCAGATTAGATAGTCCTCCCAAATTACACACAGGTAATTTGGGAGAACTAAGCAAGTCTAACCTAAAACCACTCCTACCTGACCCAGAACATGAGGAGAAACAAATACAAGACCTGAACCAGATTGTATGGAAAGGAATAGCAACCAGAACCACCAAAAGAGTACCTCCTTTTTTAGAAGGGAACCCAGAACTTTTAGGAACAGGTTAATTTGGATTAAGTCTGTGGAAATTTATTTCATGATCCACATGGTTATCTGCAGCTGGGAACTCATGTTGTCTCCTCAGGACCATAACTTTGCCAATGCACTAAGTACTGTAGAGATTTATATGTGATTTATCTCAAATTGAACATCACCATCTACTAGAATCGGGGCAGGAGGAGACCAACCATCTCCTGAATCCACAAATTTTTCAGAAGAGATTAATGAAACACATTAGTTATTTTCATAGAGCTGGGAATCTCCAAGTGAAACTATACAGGATTAATTTTTTCAATGATTTTGAAAGGACAGATAAACCATGAACTTAACTTGAAGGACTGTTGTTTGAGTTTTATCTTCTTAGTTAACAACTAAACCAAATCTTTCACCAAGAAATTAGTCCCCTCAGACCGACTACTATCTACCACCTGTTTGAAATTTTGAACCGTCCTCAGAAGATTCTTCTGAATATTTTCCCACACCGCCTTGATGTTATAGCTGAACTCATTCTCCTCTGGCACTTCCAAAACATATGTAGAAAAGGGACCAAAACATGGATGGAACCCAAAAATACAAAAGATGGGTGAGGTCACCATAGATTCAAATGATCTATTGTTCAGTGCAAATTCAGCTAAAGGCAAAAACCCCCGACCAATCCTCATGATTCTCTGAAAAATAACACCGCAAGTACTGTTCCAGACTCTTGGTACATCTCTCCGTCTGACCATTAGGGTCCATCTACACAGGACGAATGTCGGGCAAACGATGCCCGACACTCGTCCCTGTGTGTCCGCGCTCCTGTGCTATTACACAGCAGCTAGTATTGCTAACTCGCTCACAGTGCAGCCAGCAGGGGGCGGGGGCAGTGCAGAAGATTTCTCTCCTTTTGCTCCCCCACCCGTCTCCATTCACTTAATACAGCGGCCGTTCAGTACTGAACGGTCGCTATTTAACCCCTTCCCTCCATATGACATAAGGGTAGGTCATGACAGCGGGGTACTTCCCGCAACTGGACCTACCCTTACAGCATAGGGATAGCGCAAAATCATAACACTGATAGCCGGCCTCCCACTGCAACAGCAGGGATCCATCGGAGATGCGCCCCCCTCTGTTAACCTCTTCCCTGCCGCGATCTATGTAGATTGCGGCATGGTAAGGGTTCACAGAGGGAGCGCGCTCCCTCTGTGACGTCAGCGGGCCCTCGCAATGTAACCGCAGAGAGCCTGGCTGGTTGCCATGGTAACAGGATGCCACCTACAGGCATCCTGTATTACCATTGCCTATGATCGCTGTAATAAGCGATAAGGCATTGCAGGAGAGAAGTCCTGCAATGCCTTATCATAGCGATCATCAGTGGTATAATGTAAGTCCTCCACAGGGACACAAATGGTGTAAAAAAAAGATCAAAATAATGTATAAAAATTACAAATGCAAAAAAAAAACCTTTTTTTGTGCTTTTATTCAAATTCGTATTTAAAAAAAAATCCCACAGATTTGGTATCGTCTTGTCCTTAATGACACGTACAATAAGTTGAACATGCTTTTTATCCTACACGGCAAAAAGCGTTTAAAAAAAACGCTAAAAAACTGAGGCAAAATGCCAATTTTTAGCATTTTTCCTCCAAAAAAATGCAATAGTGATAAAAAGCCGTATGTACCCCAAAATGGTACCAATAAAAACTACAGCTTGTCTCTCACAGAGCTCCATCCATGGAAAAATAAAAAAGTTATAGGACTTTAAATACAGTGATTTAGGGGAAAAAAAGATTTCCAAAAAAAGGGTTTTTATTGCAGAAAAGTGGAATAACCTAAAGAAAAACATAAGAATTCTGGTATCGTTGTAATCGTACCGACTCGCAGAAAAAATGTATTGTGTCATTTAGGCTGCATAATTATTGCTTAACCCCCAAAATCTATGGCAGAATTTATGTGTTTTCTCTCTCTGCGATCATAAAAAAAATAATAAAAGTTTTACAATATAGTCTATGTACCCAAAAATGGCACAGATAAAAACTACAGTTCACCACGCAAAAAGCAAACCCTTATACGACCATGTTGACGGAAAAATAAAAAAGTTATGGCTTTTGAAAAATGGAGATTAAAGTACGCCAAAAATCGGTGTGTCCTTAAGCCCAAAATAGGCCATGTCCTTAAGGATTTAAACTGAACGATGAGAGATGAGCTCATTGTCCATCGTTTATGCAGCATAAATGATGGACGATGAGCTTTTTGTTCAGTGTAAATAAGCTATATTAAGTGAATGGAAAGGGGCAGGGGAGAGAGAGAAGAGAAATCTCCTGCACTGCCCTGCCTCCTTGCTGGCCGCTGCAACAGCACGGGAGCGCAGACACACAGGGACGAGTGTTGGGCATCGTTTGCCTGACATTCTTCCCGTGTAAATGGGCCTTTAGTCTCCAGATGATATGCCAAGGAAAAAAAGAGCTGAATTCTCAACCAGGAGTAAACAAAATGTCAGAGCCTGGAAACAAACTGGACCCTTCGATCGCAGGAGATATTAGCTGGTAACCCATGCAAACTCACAATATGAGTAATGAACAATCTAGACAAGGTTTTAGCATTTGAAAGACCGGGAAGAGCAGTAACCTTACGGCAGGGGGATTATGAGGTGATTTTGTTCTGGCAGAAACTTCACAAGAAGAGACAAAACTAAATACATCTTGTTGTAATGATGGCCACCAAAAAATTCTTAGGAGTAACTTTTCGATACTATTTACCACTTAGTGATGGCCCAATGGTCTTTTTATGTCCTGCCATTGCAGGACGTGTATGGAGGGAGATAGCGCCGCTATCTCACTCCATACAGTGCGGGCGTAAGTTGTTTATTACAGCTGACACCTGTGGGCAATAGCTGCAATCGGCCGCATGGCCGATCGCGGCTATTGCCCTTTTAAATTCCGCTGTCAATTCTGCCAGCGGAATTTAAATTTAAATCCCCGACCGATGTTCTGGGGTCCCGTACGGCCCCCCTGCGGTGAGATCAGGGGAGCCATGTGGGCGTCATGGCAGCCAGGGGCCTTCTGAAAGGCCCCATGGCTGTCTTGGCAGACTGCCCATCAAGCTGTCCCAGTAGGGTGGCTTGGTAGGCTGCCTTTCAGAATGCAGTATGATGTAATGCTATGGCATTACATCATACTGCAGGAGCGATCAAAGCATTGCATGTTGTAGTCCCCCCTGGGGACTAAAAGAAAGTGTAAAAAAACAAAAACGCTATAAAAAATCTAAATAATAAAGCAAAAGTATGTGTTTGGTGTTGCTGTGTCCACAAACGTCGGATCTATCAAAGTAATGCATTATTTACCCCGCTTGGTGAACAATGTAAAAAAAAAAATAAGAACGCCAGAAATGCGCTTTTTTGGTCACCCTATCTCCAAGAAAAAATGTAATAAAAACGATTAAAAAGTTGTTTGTATTAAAAAATGGTACAATCAGAAACGACAGGACGTGCCGCACAAAATGAGCCCTCGCATAACTATATCGACAGAAAAAATAAAAAGTTATTATGCGCAGAAAATTGAGACAGAAAAGAATTTTAAAAAATTTAATATCTGTAAAAAAAGTAGTACAGCAAAAAAAAAACTATACAAGTTTAGTATCATAGTAATCGTACCGACCCATAGAATAAAGTTATCAGGTCATTTTTGTTGCAGTTTGTGCGCCATCGAAACAGGATGCACCGAAAGATGGCGGAATGTCGTTTTTTTTCCATTTCTCTCAACTTAGAATTTTTTTAAAGTTTTTCAGTACATTATAAGGTATAATAAGTAGTACCATTGAAAAATACAACTCATACCGCAAAAAATAAGCCCTCATACAGCGACATCGATGGATAACTAAAGGAGTTACAATTTTTTAAAAGGAGATTAATTTTTTAAAAGGAGATGCACCACTCCTCAAATGCCGACTTACTTGCCAACAGCTCTCTGTCACCAATGTCGTAATTTTGCTTAGCAGTAAAAAAATTAACCAGGAAAAAATTCCTACAGAGACCATTGGCTTTTACATTCGTACTGCCAAGACGGTACGTAACTACAAAGTCAAAACGAGAGATGAATAGTGACCCCGCGCCACCACTCCTCAAATGCCCACCTACTTGCGAATAGCTGTCTGTTACCAATGTTGTAATTTTGCTTAGCAGTAAAAAATTTACGTTAAAAAAATGCACAAGAATGAAGATATTGCGTTGTACTAGTTCCCTGAGAAAGCACCGCCCCAACATTAACTTCTGAGGCATCAACCTCCACCACAAAAGGTCTGGATGAGTCTGGTTGCACTAGAACCAGAGTCGTCGTAAAATATCTCTTCAAGGCCTGAAAAGATTGTAATGTCCTTGGGGACCATTTAGAAGGGAAATGACCCTTCTTTGTTATATCCGTCAAAGGTTTGACCACCACGAAAATCCTCTGATAAACTTCCGATTGTAATTTGCAAACCCTAGATACCTTTGAAGCGCCTTCACATTTTGGGTAACACCCAGTCCCTTACTGCTCGGTACTTCTCCAGATTCATCTTGAAAGCTCTTGGAGTAATAATCTGTCCAAGAAGTGTGATCTTTTGAATTGAAAAAACACATTTTTCTTTTTTTGACCAACAAATTATTATCGTGTAATGCTTGGAGGACCTGACGAACATGAGAAACGTGTAAATGTGTAAATTAAAATCTGATGAAAAGATTAGAATATCATCGAGATATACCAGAACAAAGTGGCCAATAAATTCATAGAAGACTTGTTAAACCAAACGGCATAGTCAAGTTCTCATAATGCCCTTTGGGGGTGTTAAAGGCGATTTTCCATTAGTCCCACTCCTTAATCCAAATCAAATAATATGCTCCTTGTACAAGAAGCATCCACCCCCCTCATTATCAGGAGGCAGTGTGAGTGGGTGTCTCATCGGTGCCCTCACAGGTGTTATTGGCTCCTCCATTTGGTAGTCAGCTACCTGCATGGTGAGAGGAGGGTGCATCTATGTGCACTCCTCAGTCAGTAAGTAACGGCCATTTTCTGTGATTGTTTTTAATTCTTGATTTCCCCTTCTGTGATGCATTTATATTAGTGTAGGGACCCACTACAACGCAAGGAACCGTGAAGTGGTTAGTGGGCTCATGTATCTTGGCCAACATCCAACCAATGCCTTGCATTTATTATCTATCATTCACATGCAGTGTGGCATTAAGACTCCAGGGAGAGCCCAGGGTGGCAGTACCAATGTGGTTCACTGATGGATATGCAGGGCAACCCGCCGAATTATCATGGCGTCATTAATAGGTTGCTGGTCTGCATGGTGAACTACATATATCAGAATGGTCTGGCACCCTGTATCCACTATGTGTGGGAGTATACACCAAGCATCCACCCCCCTCATTATCAGGAGGCAGTGTGAGTGGGTGTCTCATCGGTGCCCTCACAGGTGTTATTGGCTCCTCCATTTGGTAGTCAGCTACCTGCATGGTGAGAGGAGGATGCATCTATATGCACTCCTCAGTCAGTAAGTAACGGCCATTTTCTATGATTGTTTTTAATTCTTGATTTCCCCTTCTGTGATGCAAATAATATGCTCCTTGTGGATCTAACTTTGAAAACTAGTTGGCTCCATTCAACTGTGCAAACAGATCCGGAATGAGAGGCAATGGGTACAGATTACGCTTTGTGATCTTGTTTAGTTCTCTGAAATCAAGACAGGGCTGCAAACCCACATCTTTTTTCTTGACAAGAGAAAAAAAAATAACCCGGCGGCCAGTAGAGAATTTGGGGTATGTATGTGTTTTTTCCTTAAATCGTCCAGAATATAAACCTTTAGACACTGTCTCTCAGAGGCAGTTAGATTGTACAGTTTGATAGAACAATCCCCCTATCCGTGAGGCGGTAATTTACCCCCTCCTGCGCAAAGACATTAGATAAATATTCAAGCAAACGTCCCCTTGCACGGAAGACACCATTACAGATATACAATAAGTTTTACAGTATGGGCTCCATTTAGAAATGTCTCCCTTCTTCCAATACACCACGGGATTATGAAAGCGCAACCAAGGCAAACCTAAGACTACTTGCAGCGGGAGGTATTCAATTATATAAAGGGTGATTGTCTCAGTATGAAATAATCCGACCTTTAGACAAAGATCCGGAACACAGAACTTCAAAAGCTTCTGAGATAACGGAGAGGCATTACTTGCAGAGACAGGAATGGGTGAATCCAGAGCTTTTACCTCTAACCCTAATTGCTTGACTGTCTTCTGATGGATTAAATTGACACCAGCTCCAAAATCCAAAAAGACTGTGATCAGACTCCTATCACCCCCAATGAGTATCTCAGCAGGAAGAAATTGCCTAGAGGACGACATCCAAACAACCTTCCCTCTAACCTCCAGGCTACCTAGTTTTCCAACTGTGACCTATGGCGAGGACAATTCAGCACATAATATCCAGTACGATTGCAGAAAAAGCACCGTCCTCTGTCCTAACCCCTTTACTAACATTGCCAGCTAATGAACCAAGTTGCATGGGTTCCTCCCCATCAGTAGGCATGAAAGCAGAAGTAGAGGAAAGCTCATTATACCTTTCTTTAATCCGTTGACCTACTGTGATGGCTAAAGACATTGCACTTCACAGAGGCAGTAAGGTCCCCAGTTACTTAATCAAGCTCACTTTTAGGACCCAAAAATATAAATTCATAAAAATTAACTTTTAATAAATATTGCTTAAAAACCTTATGGACACACAAACAAAAAAATCCGCTATCCGGTAGGGAATGTGAAATTGTATCATACAGTAACACTTCAAGATCAGTATCGATCCTGGACGTTTTTTTTATTATGTCTTTTACGTCCAGAAGATAGCTCTTTTTTGGGGTTTTTTTTTTTTTGTTTAAATGTTCCAAAAAAAACCTATGCATTTTTTTCCGAACCTGAACATGATGTCGTAATCAGCCGGAATCTGCATACAACTCATATAGTCCAATATATAATAGACAAGAGATGTTTTTATGCACAAAATAGACCTTGTAATTGCCCTTATGCACAAAATAGACCTTGTAATTTCCCTACACGTTTCGCCCACTGCGTGGGCTCCTCAGGGGCTCAAGTATCTCCTGGGATGATTCCCTGGAGTAAGGTTATCAGAAAATTGTTTATAGATTAGGACTATAACCCATTAGAGGCAATGAGTAAGTATAGGTAAGGTACTGTATTGAATTAGCACCCCACTATGAGGAGTGATCGCTGCAATAATTCCTCCTAAGTTGATATGCAGTACTTGATAGCCTAATAATATTTCCTAGAGGAACAGTGCCTAGTAATCACTTAGGCCTTAGTCACACGGGCGTAAATACGCGCGTATATACTCGCGTAAAAAAAACGCGTGACCATGTCCATTGCCACCAATATGTTCTATCTTTTGTAGGTGCGTTTTTACGCGCATATATACGCGCGTAAAAACGCCCATGGGTTTTTATGCGCGTATATACGCGCTTATTTACGCCCCGTGTGACTAAGGCCTTAGAGTGATGTCTTGGTCAATGCCCAGATAGTCTGCGCACTAAAAAAAGGTAATACATCGCTGTCTATTAGATCCTTTTAGTAGGTGAGTTTTGATATACTCGAAAGCTATCAATAGAATAGCTCCCACTAAATAGGGTTTTTCTGCAATCAGGCAAGTGCTCAGCCTAGTGAAGGGTTGTAAGATCCCCCCCCCCCCCCCGCCTTATTAGGATCAGATAAAGCAGAAATGAAATCATAAAATAAATAGAACAAGCGGCGGCATGACAGTCCTAGTGGTGGACTGCCAGCATTAAAGACATTGCATCATCAAGACTTTGGGGAAGTGGATAAACTTTAATTTTATCAGCTACACCACAATCAAACTGGCTTCGCAATGCAAGGTCAGTCACCCAACGGTGGAATTCAGTGCAGAAATCCTCAATAGAACAGTCTGCCTGATGTAGACCTCTGAGCTTTCCCTCTGCTTCAGAGGAGGGGCAGGCAAGGAAAAAGCCCACACCTGGGGAGCCCCCTGCAGCCTGAAAATGACGATGTACAACCCTCTGTAGTTCATCACCAGAAGACACAGGGCATAATCTGAAATACAGCCTGCAAGATTCTCTAAAGCAAACAAATTTCTGTATGTCTCCAGAGAAATGGTCAAGTAGATCAAATTTAGGCTCCTTACCTGGAGTCCCCAGGGACAGTTACTGCTGTTTTACCTTAGCAACTTCTGTTACCAGCACTTTCAGCTGGTTTGACAACCTCCATGGGATTCATACCAGATTTGCGAAGATATTCCAGATATTCGAGTAAGTATGGCTGTTGAATATGTCATGTCCAACCAAGACACGCTGGATCTCTCACCCGCAAATCTCCCACAAACGACAGCAAACAGTGTAAAAAAAAAAACAGAACCAAAAAAAGAGGAACACTGTCCCTGATATAACTAACCCACAGGTGCAGCTAAGCACGTCACACCTAATACCCCCCCCCCCCCAAAGCCATAAGATGTAGAAGCATCTCCAAAATCTGCACTAGACTATCAGCAAGGCAGCAATCCCAGAACCTCTGCAACAATATGCCTGTTAACCACAGTGATTGGTGATATGTATTGGGTACTGAAAAGGGCTTATAGCAGTATGGAAGCTATGATTTGTGGGGGTGTTCGGGGCCTGTATCTTCTGCATTCAATGGCTGTGGTTGGTGCATCCAGCGCTAGCTATGATTGGGTGAGAGGGCTGTCACTGAGCCGATTCAGCCAATCAGAGCAATCTCTTGCTGGGAGGCGGGAAATTCAGTCACCGTCTCTAGATGCTTTGCTGGCTTGACAAGTGCCCAGCAGCTGGCCCGAAGCTCTGAAAACACCGGCGGGGACCCCAACGGCACCTTGATTTTTTTTTTTCTCTCAGCATCCTTGGCTGCTGAAACCGCACTGAATCTGCAGTAAATGTAGCTTTGAAAAGCGCTGTGTTTCTGCAAATGCCTGTGTGAAGGGGGCCTAAGAGAAGGTTATGGGGGCTACAGCTGCCTTATGCTGTTTTGTATCTGGCATTGGGAAAATGGTTATGCAGGGAAAAACTTTTTCCTAATTCTAGGGATGCTGCCTCCTGTATTGATAAACATGAACAATATTTATATAATAGTAATAAGTAGTTTTTAGTGATAACTGGTAGGTAGAGTATTTGACCACCTTAATTGAGATAATTTCTTAGATAAGTGGGTGGATTCTGGGTACTGCTTCTTAGTGTTAGTGACGTTACTGTGATATTGAAATTTTTTTTTTGACCATTATAATTGTGCCTAGGTTCGTGGTGGCGAAACCTATGGCACGCTTTCCAGAGATGGCACACAAAGCCCTCTCTGCTGGCACGTGTGCCGATGGCTGCGCACCACAGTAGTGAATACCAGCCGGGGTGCTGCGGGTCCCCGGCCGGTAATCATTCAGAGGCGCTGCTACGGGTGCACACTCTGATGTCGGTGTGTGCACCTGGAATCTTCCTCCCATGACCTCTCCTCCTTAGTTTTGCAGGGGAGGAGGAGTTCAGGCTCACACACTGCGTCAGAGTGTGTGTCCTGCTGCAGTGCTGAGAAGAGAAGCAGTGGTGCTCCGACGACAAGGAGAAGGTAAATATGTGATTCTCAGGGGGACACTATTACTACTGGATCAACTGTGGCGGTCACTATTACTACGGGGGCTACTGTGGGGGTCACTATTGCTACTGGGGCCTATATAGGTTACACTTACTACTGAGGTCACTGTGGGGGACACTATTACTACTGAAGCCACTGTAGGTGACACTATTACTACTGGGACTACTGTGGGGGTTACTATTACTACTGGGGTCAATATAGGGGGTCACTATTACTAATGGGGCCGAAATAAGGGACACTATTACTACTTAAGCCACTGGGGGGGTCAATAATACTACTAGGACTGATTTAGGGGACTGATTATTACTTCTGGGGCCACCCTGCATGTGGCAGAATACCTCAAGCTGACTTAGGGTATGTTTACACAAGGCAGAATGTCCGCAGCAGAAATTTCCGTGGCAAATTATGCAGCATTTCTGCATCCAAAAAACTATTGGTGTGGATTTTGACTCGAAATCAGCCATGTATCCACAGCTGATTTCATACTATGCGGTGCTCCCCGTCCCCTTCTCCGAAAGGCTTCCCACAGTCAGTGCTCCCCGGCTTCCGGGTCCCAGTGTCCTGGTCAGGTGCGGCAACGCTGGTCAGGTGTGGCCACTACAGTAGCCGGGGAGCGCTGACTTTGGGAAAAATTCAGATGTGAGGGAGAGTGCCCCATAGTATGAAATCAGCTGCGGATATGCAGCGGGTTTCCAGTCAAAATCCACACCAATGGTACCCCAGTGTTCCAGCTAGGAAAAAACACAGGGTGTTCCTCCCTGTCTGTTTTGAAACGCTTACCCATCCACCGATGCCCGTGTCATATGACGCGGCCGGCGCGTCATGTGATGCTGTGGGCATGTCACATGACGCTGCCGGCACATCACATGGCGCTGCAGGCGCGTCACATGATGCTGCCGGTGCGTCATGCACTGTACTGCACATGTGCTCCGGCACGGGATGCGGGACATCAGGCAGCAGATCCGGAGGTTAGTATGGGGTCTCTGGGGAGGGGGCGCCGTGGCGGACTCTGCTGCGGAATCCGTCACGGCCATGGGCACTAGGCCTAAGTGTCTCATCTTGTATACAATCCATGGGGAGATTTGTTTGGCCTCAAATGTATCATTGTGCAAAAGAAATATTTTTTTTTGTGGCAATTTATAACCCCCTCCGTATGCCAAAGAATGTATTAAGAAGGTGATGGAATTTGTGGCTATGTTCCCAGTTGTTCCTACATTAATTGTGGGCAATTTAAATACTTGTCTGGCTCCCTGTTTGGATAGATTTAATACGGGCACTATAGTGGCATCTCCTTCCCCAACTACTTCTGTATGCTTATTAATGGAGTTAGATTTATGTGACCTGTGGAGGTTGAGAAATCTAGCAGTTTGACAATATTTTTGCTATTCCATTTCACATAATACACTTTGTAAAATAGATCTCTCTATAGGTACTCCATCTATGATTCCTTATGTTCGTAGAGTAGAATATCTACTACAAACTGTGTCTGCTCACTCTCCACTTTACTTGTCATTGATTGAATGGTGGAGGATTTGGTTTAGATGGAGTTTGGATGTTAAATCCCTTTTGGTTGAACCTGTTTGAAAGGTAATGCTATAACCAGAGGCGTAACTTGAAGCTCCTGGGCCCCGATGCAAAACTTGTAACAGGGCCCCCAACTATAATGCTTTACTCATAGTACCGGGTTCCCTATATGGAGAAGAGAGGCCTTATGGGCCCCTTAAGGCTCCTCGGCCCGGGTGCAACCGCATCCCCTGCATCCTCTATAGTTACGCCCCTGGCTATAACGGAAGAGGCTCTATTGGAATTTTTTTAAGCTTAATATTGCTTATTCTTCAGTGTTCATAGTGTGAGATGCATTCATACGTGGTCATTATATACAAAAAATTAGCTTACATAAGTCTAAATCTTATGTCATTAGGGCCCTTCAGTAACGAGCTTCGGATATGTATAATTCCCCACTAATCAGGAGGAAATTAATTGGAAAGAGGCAGAGTCTCAACTTTTGGATCATTTGAGAGGTGATCCCCAAAAATAAGCACTGGAGATGGAAGATATTTCAGGAAGAGGAAGCAGGGAGTCGTCTTTTGGCTTCTATAATTGAAAAGCCAAAAGACGACTGATGATGACACAGGAATCATCACCATCTTATGTTACAGCATTAAGAAGGCATGTTAATTGTTTGATTATAAAAGAGGATGAAATTTTGGAGACATTTTTTCTCTATTTTAAAAACCTATGTGCTTCTAAGTTTAGTGGGGATTGTGGCAATCTTTATGAATATTTTTCTTGGGTGCAATTGCCAATTTTGTCTTATGAGTAGGGAGCGATACTAGAGGCTCCTTTGACGCTGAACTTAGGGATACAGTAGCAACACTTCCTAATGAAAAGTCACCTGGGTTGGATGGTCTTCCAAATGAATTTTGTAAGCATCACCAAATTTGCTTCTGCCACAATTGCTGACTGTGTTAACGAATCACGTCCAACGCCCATGAGAGATGCAATGATTGTTTTAATTCCTAAGCTAAAGGATTTGTCTCATCCTGATTCCTATCATCCAAACTCTATGTTGACCACTGATGTTAAATTCTTGGTGAAGGTACTTGCGAGTAGATCACTTTTAGTAATTACTTATTTAATAAATGAGGATCAGTTTGGTTTTATGCCAAACAAATCAAGTACTATTAATTTTAGGGGGTTATACCTGAATCTTCTGGCAGATCATTGAGTTTGTGGGAGGAGGGCTGTTTTTTCACTCAACGCTGCCAAGGCTTTTGACAGTGTCGAGTGGAATTATTTGTGGGTTGTTCTTCATAGGATGGATATCGGTCAGAAATTTGTGGCTTGGGTTAAACTGCTGTATTCAATGCCATGGGCAAGAGTCAGCATAAGCAGTCATTTCGGAATGGAGGATGTTGTCCCCTCTTCTAGTTGCTGTGGCAATCAAGCCCCTGGCATTAACCAGATACAGTTGGATTACAGTATGGTGAAATCGAGAAACGTATCACATTATATGCAGACAATCTGCTGTTGCATACAGGAATGTGAGTAGATTAATCCTATTGTATCCATTTTTGATATATTTGGTTAGATGTCAAGTCCAGCTATTAATTGGGGGGAATCGTTAATTCTTCCTTTAGATTTCTTACTGTTTGACTATTCATTGGGACATACTGAATTACAGATAGTGAAGGAATTCAAATATTTGTAAGGTGTTGTATCTTCTAAGCCTCAAAACTAGAGATGAGCGAGCCTACTCGGCCACGCCCCTTTTTCGCCCGAGTACCGCGATTTTCGAGTACTTCCGTACTCGGGCGAAAAGATTCGGGGGCGCCGTAGGTGAGTGGGGGGTTGTGGGGGGGGGGGAGAGGGAGAGAGAGAGGGCTCCCCCCTGTTCCCCGCTGCTACTCCCCATGCCGCCACGCCTCCCCCCGCCCCCCAGCGCCCCCAGAATCTTTTCACCCGAGTACTGAAGTACTCGAAAATCGCGGTGCTCGATCGAGTAATTACTCAAAACGAGTAGGTTCGCTCATCTCCACTCAAAACTATACTTCTGCCAATCTCCTTCCATGGATAGAAAAGTTTGGGGATAAGATCAAAGTCTGGAATCATCCCCCATCGTAGATAATTAGCAGGAAATCTTTTTAAAATAGTTTTGGTGCCACAACTCCTTTATATAGTTCAAAACTCTCTAGTTTAGATATCACAAAAAATTTTTAGGTTCCATGCAATATTTAAGGGTTTATTATTAGAGATGAGCGAGCACCAAAATGCTCGGGTGCTCGTTACTCGGGACGAACTTTTCGCGATGCTCGAGGGTTCGTTTCGAGTAACGAACCCCATTGAAGTCAATGGGCGACCCGAGCATTTTTGTATTTCGCCGATGCTCGCTAAGGTTTCCTTGTGTGAAAATCTGGGCAATTCAAGAAAGTGATGGGAACGACACAGCAACGGATAGGGCAGGCGAGGGGCTACATGTTGGGCTGCATCTCAAGTTCACAGGTCCCACTATTAAGCCACAATAGCGGCAAGAGTGGGGCCCCCCCCTCCCAAAAACTTTTACTTCTGAAAAGCCCTCATTAGCATGGCATACCTTTGCTAAGCACCACACTACCTCCAACAGAGCACAATCACTGCCTGCATGACACTCCACTGCCACTTCTCCTGGGTTACATGCTGCCCAACCGCCCCCCCTCCCCCCCACAGCGCACACCAAAGTGTCCCTGCGCAGCCTTCAGCTGCCCTCATGCCACACCACCCTCATGTCTATTTAGAAGTGCGTCTGCCATGAGGAGGAACCGCAGGCACACACTGCAGAGGGTTGGCACGGCTAGGCAGCGACCCTCTTTAAAAGGGGCGAAGCGATAGCCCACAATGCTGTACAGAAGCAATGAGAAATAGAATCCTGTGCCACCGCCATCAGGAGCTGCACACGTGGGCATAGCAATGGGGAACCTACACTACCGTTCAAAAGTTTGGGGTCACATTGAAATGTCCTTATTTTTGAAGGAAAAGCACTGTACTTTTCAATGAAGATAACTTTAAACTAGTCCTAACTTTAAACAAATGCACTCTATACATTGCTAATGTGGTAAATGACTATTTTAGCTGCAAATGCCTGGTTTTTTGTGCAATATCTACAAAGGTGAATAGAGGCCCATTTCCAGCAACTATCACTCCAGTGTTCTAATGGTACAATGTGTTTGCTCATTGGCTCAGAAGGCTAATTGATGATTAGAAAACCCTTGTGCAATCATGTTCACACATCTGAAAACAGTCTAGCTCGTTACAGAAGCTACAAAACTGACCTTCCTGTGAGCAGATTGAGTTTCTGGAGCATCACATTTGTGGGGTCAATTAAACGCTCAAAATGTCCAGAAAAAGAGAACTTTCATCTGAAACTCGACAGTCTATTCTTGTTCTTAGAAATGAAGGCTATTCCACGCGAGAAATTGCTAAGAAATTGAAGATTTCCTACAACGGTGTGTACTACTCCCTTCAGAGGACAGCACAAACAGGCTCTAACCAGAGTAGAAAAAGAAGTGGGAGGCCGCGTTGCACAACTAAGCAAGAAGATAAGCACATTAGAGTCTCTAGTTTGAGAAACAGACGCCTCACAGGTACCCAACTGGCATCTTCATTAAATAGTACCCGCAAAACACCAGTGTCAACATCTACAGTGAAGAGGCGGTTGCGGGATTTTGGGCTTCAGGGCAGAGTGGCAAAGAAAAAGCCATATCTGAGACTGGCCAATAAAAGAAAAAGATTAAGATGGGCAAAAGAACACAGACATTGGACAGAGGAAGACTGGAAAAAAGTGTTGTGGACGGATGAATCCAAGTTTGAGGTGTTTGGATCACAAAGAAGAACGTTTGTGAGACGCAGAACAAATGAAAAGATGCTGGAAGAATGCCTGACGCCATCTGTTAAGCATGGTGGAGGTAATGTGATGGTCTGGGGTTGCTTTGGTGCTGGTAAGGTGGGAGATTTGTACAGGGTAAAAGGGATTCTGAATAAGGAAGGCTATCACTCCATTTTGCAACGCCATGCCATACCCAGTGGACAGCGCTTGATTGGAACCAATTTCATCCTACAACAGGACAATGACTCTAAACACACCTCCAAATTGTGCAAGAACTATTTACAGCAGAAGCAGGCAGCTGGTATTCTATCGGTAATGGAGTGGCCAGCGCAGTCACCAGATCTGAACCCCATTGAGCTGTTGTGGGAGCAGCTTGACCGTATGGTACGCCAGAAGTGCCCATCCAACCAATCCAACTTGTGGGAGATGCTTCTAGAAGCGTGGGGTGCAATTTCACAAGCTTACCTCAACAAATTAACAGCTAGAATGTCAAAGGTGTGCAATGCTGTAATTGCTGCAAAAGGAGGATTCTTTGACGAAAGCAAAGTTTGATGTAAAAACAATGTTATTTCAAATACAAATCATTATTTCTAACCTTGTCAATGTCTTGACTCTATTTTCTATTCATTTCACAACGCATGGTGGTGAATAAGTGTGACTTTTCATGGAAAACACAAAATTGTTTGGGTGACCCCAAACTTTTGAACGGTAGTGTATGTGCCACACACTATTCATTCTGTCAAGGTGTCTCTGCATGCCCCAGTCAGACCGGGCTTTTTAATTCATAGACACAGGCAGGTACAACTCCCTATTGTGAAGTCCCTGTCGACCGACAGCATGGGTGGCTCCCTGGAACCCACCGGCGATACACAAAAATATCCCATTGCATTGCCCAACACAGCTGAGGTAGTAATGTCGTGCTTAATGCAGGTGGGCTTCGGCCCACACTGCATGCCCCAGTCAGACTGGGGTTCTTTACAAGTGGAAACAGATGCATTTATAATTCCCTGTGGACCCACAGCATGGGTGGGTGCCAGGAAGCCACCGGCGGTACATAGAAATATCCCATTGCATTGCCCAACACAGCTGAGGTAGTAATGTCGTGCTTAATGCAGGTGGGCTTCAGCCCACACTGCATGCCCCAGTCAGACTGGGGTTCTTTACAAGTGGACACATGTAGGTTAAACTCCGTGTGCACCTACAGCATGGGTGGCTCCCTGGAACCCACCGGCGATACACAAAAATATCCCATTGCATTGCCCAACACAGCTGAGGTAGTAATGTCGTGCTTAATGCAGGTGGGCTTCGGCCCACACTGCATGCCCCAGTCAGACTGGGGTTCTTTACAAGTGGACACATGTAGGTTAAACTCCGTGTGCACCTACAGCATGGGTGGCTCCCTGGAACCCACCGGCGATACACAAAAATATCCCATTGCATTGCCCAACACAGCTGAGGTAGTAATGTCGTGCTTAATGCAGGTGGGCTTCGGCCCACACTGCATGCCCCAGTCAGACTGGGGTTCTTTACAAGTGGAAACAGATGCATTTATAATTCCCTGTGGACCCACAGCATGGGTGGGTGCCAGGAAGCCACCGGCAGTACATAGAAATATCCCATTGCATTGCCCAACACAGCTGAGGTAGTAATGTCATGCTTAATGCAGGTGGGCTCCGGCCAACACTGCATGCCCCAGTCAGACTGGTAATATGTACCTTAACAGTAACCGCGTTGGTGGTAATGTGGTGGTGACTGCGGACCTAGTAGCACGGTTTTATTTTGTTGGTTTTCGGAATGTGGCCAGGATTAAGTGGGCCGTGGCGGGGGATGTTTTGGAGGCACTACGTGTCCTCTCCACGTGTCCGTGGTTATATGCACCTTAACAGTAACAGCGTTGGTGGGAAATGGCCTCGCCGCCATCATGTCTTTGGGAAGCCTCTGTTTCCACACCCCAGAGACATACCATTAGCAGCGGTATAGGCAGAGCCCAGAATTAGTAACATTTCAGCCGTAGCATTAGCGACAGGCCCCACTAACATATCACTAGCAGCATTATAGGGGGAGCACAGTCTTAGTTCCATTTCAGTAATAGTAGCAGCCTACACAGGCCCCAGTAACAATTCCGAAGCAGCAGTATAGTGGGAGCGCAGTCTTCGTTCCATTTCAGTAATAGTAGCAGCCTACACAGGCCCCAGGAACAATTCCGAAGCAGCAGTATAGGAGGAGCATAGTCTTAGTTCCATTTAAGTCATTGTAGCAGCCTACACAGGCCCCAGGAACAATTCCGAAGCAGCAGTATAGTGGGAGCGCAGTCTTAGTTCCATTTCAGTAGCTGCAGTATAGCCAAGGCCCGAGTTACATTTATGTAGCTAAAGTGTAGGCCAACCCCACACACACTTCTGTACCATGAGTGCAGGCGAAGAACATACAAATTGCTATGATTACACTGTAGGTGAGGGCCCCAAAACATTGGTGTACCAACAGTACTAATGTACCTCAGTAAAAATTGGCCATGCCCAACCAAGATGGCAGGTGAAACCCATTAATCGCTTTGGTTAATGTGGCTTAAGTGGTAACTAGGCCTGGAGGCAGCCCAGTTTCACTAAAAATTGGTTCAAGTTAAAGTTTCAACGCTTTTAAGAGCATTGAAACATATAAAAATTGTTTAGAAAAATTAGATGAGTGAGCCTTGTGGCCCTAAGAAAAATTGCCCGTTCAGCGTGATTACGTGAGGTTTCAGGAGGAGGAGCAGGAGGAGGAATATTAGACACAGATTGATGAAGCAGAAATGTCCCCGTTTTGGATGGTGAGAGAGAACGTAGCTTCCATCCGCGGGTGCATAATACGTATTGCTTAGGTATCGCTGCTGTCCGCTGGTGCAGAAGAGAAGTCTGCGGAAATCCAGGCTTTGTTCATCTTGATGAGTGTAAGCCTGTCGGCACTGTCGGTTGACAGGTGGGTACGCTTATCCGTGATGATTCCCCCAGCCACACTAAACACACTCTCTGACAAGACGCTAGCCGCAGGACAAGCAAGCACCTCCAGGGCATACAGCGCGAGTTCAGGCCACGTGTCCAGCTTCGACACCCAGTAGTTGTAGGTGGCAGAGGCGTCACGGAGGACGGTTGTGCGATCGGCTACGTACTCCCTCACCATCCTTTTACAGTGCTCCCGCCGACTCAGCCTTGACTGGGGAGCGGTGACACAGTCTTGCTGGGGAGCCATAAAGCTGGCAAAGGCCTTGGAGAATGTTCCCCTGCCTGCGCTGTACATGCTGCATGATCTCTGCGCCTCCCCTGCTACCTGGCCCTCGGAACTGCGCCTTCTGCCACTAGCGCTGTCGGATGGGAAGTTTACCATCAGTTTGTCCACCAGCGCCCTGTGGTATAGCATCATTCTCGAACCCCTTTCCTCTTCGGGAATGAGAGTGCAAAGGCTCTCCTTATACCGTGGATCGAGCAGTGTGTACACCTAGTAATCCGTAGTGGCCAGAATGCGTGTAACGCGAGGGTCACGAGAAAGGCATCCTAACATGAAGTCAGCCATGTGTGCCAGGGTACCTGTACGCAACACATGGCTGTCTTCACTAGGAAGATCACTTTCAGGATCCTCCTCCTCTTCCTCCTCCTCAGGCCATACACGCTGAAAGGATGACAGGCAAGCAGCATGCGTACCGTCAGCAGTGGGCCAAGCTGTCTCTTCCCCCTCCTCCTCATCCTCATGCTCCTCCTCCTCCTCCTGAACGCGCTGAGATATAGACAGGAGGGTGCTCTGACTATCCAGCGACATACTGTCTTCCCCCGGCTCTGTTTCCGAGCGCAAAGCGTCTGCCTTTATGCTTTGCAGGGAACTTCTCAAGATGCATAGCAGAGGAATGGTGACGCTAATGATTGCAGCATCGCCGCTCACCACCTGGGTAGACTCCTCAAATTTTCCAAGGACCTGGCAGATGGCTGCCAACCAGGGCCACTCTTCTGTAAATAATTGAGGAGGCTGACTCACACTGCGCCGCGCAAGTTGGAGTTGGTATTCCACTATAGCTCTACGCTGCTCATAGAGTCTGGCCAACATGTGGAGCGTAGAGTTCCACTGTGTGGGCACGTCGCACAGCAGTCGGTGCACTGGCAGATTAAACCGATGTTGCAGTGTCCGCACGGTGGCAGCGTGCGTGTGGGATTTGCGGAAATGTGCGCAGAGCTGGCGCACCTTTCCGAGCAGGTATGACAAGTGGGGGTAGCTTTTCAGAAAGCGCTGAACCACCAAATTAAAGACATGGGCCAGGCATGGCACGTGCGTGAGGCTGCCGAGCTGCAGAGCCACCACCAGCTTACGGCCGTTGTCACACACGACCATGCCCGGTTGGAGGCTCAGCGGCGCAAGCCAGCGGTCGGTCTGCTCTGTCAGACCCTGCAGCAGTTCGTGGGCCATCTGCCTCTTCTCTCCTAAGCTGAGTAGTTTCAGCACGGCCTGCTGACGCTTGCCCACCGCTGTGCTGCCACGCCGCGTGACACCGACTGCTGGCGACATGCTGCTGACACATCTTGATTGCGAGACAGAGGTTGCGTTGGAGGAGGAGGAGGAGGAAGGTGCTTTAGTGGAGGAAGCATACACCGCCGCAGATACCACCACCGAGCTGTGGCCCGCAATTCTGGGGGTGGGTAGGACGTGAGCGGTCCCAGGCTGTGACTCTGTCCCAGCCTCCACTAAATTCACCCAATGTGCCGTCAGGGAGGTATAGTGGCCCTGCCCGCCTGTGCTTGTCCACGTGTCTGTTGTTAAGTGGACCTTGGCAGTAACCGCGTTGGTGAGGGCGCGTACATTGTTGCGGGAGACGTGGTCGTGCAGGCCTGGGACGGCACATCGGGAAAAGTAGTGGCGACTGGGAACCGAGTAGCGCGGGGCAGCCGCCGCCATCATGCTTTTGAAAGCCTCCGTTTCCACAAGCCTATACGGCAGCATCTCTAGGCTGATCAATTTTGCGATGTGCACGTTTAACGCTTGAGCGTGCGGGTGCGTGGCGTCGTACTTGCGCTTGTGCTCAAACTGTGGTGCTAGCGACGTCTGGACGCTACGCTGAGAGACATTGCTGGATGAGGCCGAGGACAGCGGAGGTGAGGGTGTGGGTGCAGGCCAGGAGACGGTAGTGCCTGTGTCCTCAGAGGGGGGTTGGATCTCAGTGGCAGGTTGGGGCACAGGGGGAGAGGCAGTGGTGCAAACCGGAGGCGGTGAACGGGCATCGTCCCACCTTGTGGGGTGCTTGGCCATCATATGCCTGCGCATGCTGTTGGTGGTGCCTCCCCAGCTGATCTTGGCGCGACAAAGGTTGCACACCACTGTTCGTCGGTCGTCAGTCGTCTCTGTGAAAAACTGCCACACCGTAGAGCACCTTGACCTGTGCAGGGTGGCATGGCGCGAGGGGGCGCTTTGGGAAACAGTTGGTGGATTATTTGGTCTGGCCCTGCCTCTACCCCTGGCCACCGCACTGGCTCGGCCTGTGCCCACACCCTGACTTGGGCCTCCGCGTCCTCGCCCGCGTCCACGTCCTATAGGCCTACCCCTACCCCTCAGCATGGTGTATTACCAGTGATTTGATTTCCCAGGCAGGAAAGAAAGTGGCGCAAGCCTGCAGCCAAAATAGAATTTTTTTCCCTTGTTTTTCAAAGGACAAGCCACACTGCGTGTATTCAATGAATACTACTAAGTTTAATAACTGTGTTGTGGCCCTGCAAATGTGTCAGAGAACTGCAGTGATGCAAAGTTATTCGCTACAGCAGATCAGGGATTTCCCATGCAGGAAAAAATTGGCGCAAGCCTGCAGCCAAAATAGAATTTTTTCCCTTGTTTTTCAAAGGACAAGCCACACTGCGTGTATTCAATGAATACTACTAAGTTTAATAACTGTGTTGTGGCCCTGCAAATGTGTCAGAGAACTGCAGTGATGCAAAGTTATTCGCTCCAGCAGATCAGGGATTTCCCATGCAGGAAAAAATTGGCGCAAGCCTGCAGCCAAAATAGAATTTTTTCCCTTGTTTTTCAAAGGACAAGCCACACTGCGTGTATTCAATGAATACTACTAAGTTTAATAACTGTGTTGTGGCCCTGCAAATGTGTCAGAGAACTGCAGTGATGCAAAGTTATTCGCTCCAGCAGATCAGGGATTTCCCATGCAGGAAAAAATTGGCGCAAGCCTGCAGCCAAAATAGAATTTTTTCCCTTGTTTTTCAAAGGACAAGCCACACTGCGTGTATTCAATGAATACTACTAAGTTTAATAACTGTGTTGTGGCCCTGCAAATGTGTCAGAGAACTGCAGTGATGCAAAGTTATTCGCTACAGCAGATCAGGGATTTCCCATGCAGGAAAAAAATTGGCGCAAGCCTGCAGTAAAACGTAGCTGGCTGCGTCTGATTTTTTTTAACGTTCTGCACGCAGCACACACGTACCCAGAGCCCTGAGGACTGTCAGAGGCAGGCGAAATAGAATTTTTTCCCTTGTTTTTCAAAGGACAAGCCACACTGCGTGTATTCAATGAATACTACTAAGTTTAATAACTGTGTTGTGGACCTGCAAATGTGTCAGAGAACTGCAGTGATGCAAAGTTATTCGCTACAGCAGATCAGGGATTTCCCATGCAGGAAAAAAATTGGCGCAAGCCTGCAGTAAAACGTAGCTGGCTGCGTCTGATTTTTTTTAACGTTCTGCACGCAGCACACACGTACCCAGAGCCCTGAGGACTGTCAGAGGCAGGCGAAATAGAATTTTTTCCCTAGTTTTTCAAAGGACAAGCCACACTGCGTCTATTCAATGAATAATGTATGTCTTCTGGCCCTGCCTACACAATTCTATCCCTGTAGTATTAATGCCGGGTGCAATGGTCTGCACAGCCGGTTTTGAGAAGAAAAAAAAAAAATGCAACACTGCTAACAGCAGCCTGGACAGTACTGCACACGGATAGATGTGGCCCTAGAAAGGACCGTTGGGGTTCTTGAAGCCTACACTCACTGCTAACACTCTCCCTGCCTAACCACCACTTCTGTCCCTATTGCAGGGTGCAATGCTCTGCAGATCCAATTTTGAAAAAAAAAATTAAAAATACAGTGCTAACACAGTACTGCACACTATTAGATGTGGCCCTGAGAAGGGCCGTTGGGGTTCTTGAAGCCTACACTAACTCCTAACGCTCTCCCTACAGCAGCTCCAGCACGATACCACTTTCCCTCAGCTAACTCACAAGGCATCTGAGCCGAGCCGCGGGAGGGGCCGATTTTTATACTTGGGTGACATCAGATCTCCCCAGCCACTCACAGCAGGGGGGTGGTATAGGGCTTGAACGTCACAGGGGGAAGTTGTAATGCCTTCCCTGTCTTTCTATTGGCCAGAAAAGCGCGCTAACGTCTCAGAGAGGAAACTGAAAGTAACCGGAACATCGCGTGGTACTCGTTACGAGTAACGAGCATCCCGAACGCCCTAATATTCGCATGAATATCAAGCTCGGACGAGTACGTTCGCTCATCTCTATTTATTATTAAATAAGGAATCTGCTAGAATTGAGTTGGAGAGCCTTCAAAGATATATTTTTTGGCATCTCAATTGCAACAGTTGAAGAGGTGGGAATGAAGAAATGGAGTGCAGTTGAATGGTAGATTAGTTTCTAAAATGACAGGTTGCAGCCCTCTTATAACAGTATCAGAGAAATGGATGAAAAGAGGAAACAGGGATTATATCCAACAATTATTTTAATAAATGATGGAAGAAATTTAAGCAGATATTGTAACTAGATGGAATTACCATATACACCCCCATCTGGAGGAACACTAAGTTACCAGAGTCTTTTAGGTTGGAGGGATTTTTACCATGGGAGAAGAGAGTGGAACACTCTATAGAGTGGGACACGTCCATTCTAGGGGACTTTTTTTTATAGTTTTGAACAATTTAGAGAGCTTTATGATGTCCTCCATAGTTATTTTTTCTAGGTCCATCAGTTACAACAAGCGTTTGCTGCTCAGGCCTGATCAATTTCTCTGTTTACAGTTCAACACTAGAGATGAGCGAGCGTACTCGGAAAAGCACTACTCGCTCGAGTAATTTGCTTTATCCGAGTATCGCTGTGCTCGTCCCTGAAGATTTGGGTGCCGCTGCGGCTGACAGGTGAGTCGCAGCGGGGAGCAGAGGAGAGCGGGCGGGAGAGAGGGAGAGAAAGATCTCCCCTCCGTTCCTCCCCGCTCTCCCCTGCAGCTCCCCGCTTCGTGCCGGCACCCGAATCTTCAGGGACGAGCACAGCGATACCCGGATAAAGAAAATTACTCGAGCGAGTAGTGCTTTTCCGAGTACGCTCGCTCATCCCTATTCAACACCCTTTGGTGAATTTTCTTGGGTGCTCTGGAGCTACGAAGGGGGTAATATCTTATTTATATAGACAGATTTTTCTTACTATTTACAGCAGTTCTCAATTAAGGTAAAATATTTAGGCCATATTAGCATTGATAAATGGGCCATAGTATTGTGTAGATATCACATTTCTGTATCTGAGTGTTATTAAAGGTGAGTTATGAGTGTTTCAAATTGGGAAGATCTTTTGTAATAACCCTGTATAAGGGCTTGGTTTTGTAGAACAACTCGTAGTTTTTATTGGTACCAGTATGAGGTATATATGACTTTTTAATGACTTTTTATTCCTTTTTTTGGCGAAGTGGGATGAATAGAAAATTGGTATTTTGCAATTTTATTTTTTAAGGAATTTATTGTGCTGGATAGATAATGTAATATTTTATTGTTCGGGTTGTTATGGATGCAGCGATACCAATTATCTGTAGGCTTTTTTCAATACTGACAGCATTGTGTAAGCGGAAAGGTTTTTTTTAAACCTTTCTTTAAAAACACTTAGATTATCGTGGCATCTGTGGAGCTACACAAAGTAAAAGAATGATTACATGAGAAGAGCTCATCTTCTCACTGCTTTTGTGGGGTAAAAAGACCCCCATATGTGTTAATCAGAGAGCAAATATGTTATTTGATAACATGAACAAACTCCTTGTTACCCTCCCCTGGAACGGAGAAAAGCAGGAGAATCGCACAGATTGTTCTCAGCTGTCTACTCCTCTGGTGTGCTGGGTAAACAGTCTTTTGCAACCATAAATTACTGTATGATATAAATGGAATTGCAAACAAAGTGAATTGCTTTATGTGAATGTTAGAATAAATATATGCATAACATTACAAGTGTCTGAGGGAAATAAGAACACGATTCCCACCTCAAAAGCACTTTTATTACCAAGCAGCTACAGCTCAAATAGTTTTTTTTCTTCTGTTACCCTGTACATGACACTGGGATCTCTTCTGTAAATCTTTGATCTATTGGCTATATCTTGAGTGCATCCAAATGTAGTATTCACAGTTAAAGGGATCCTGTTACCTTCCTGCAGCGCCATAAATAAAATTAGACTTGTAAAAGGAGAGTGCACGCATATCAACCTGGAAAGAGTCAGATTTAGGGGAATCTCACACGAACAGATCGTAATTGCGGAATCCGTTATCGGCGTCTGCGCGGACTTTCTGCGGCAAAGCGCAGATATTGAAAGACATGTAGTCTAATTTTTTCCTCACATTTTCGGATATGAAGGAGAAAAATCGTAGCATTCTCTATTTTGCCGCAGACTCTGTGTGGACGGCCTCCTTATTGTTGCGTATGGGCTCCGGTTACCCATGTCATTGCTAAGCAACGGCACAGGAGATACAGACAACGACAAAAAAACTGTACTGTGCATGATTGTCTGCGAGCCGCTGCGGTCATTCACAATACAGATTTTTCATGTACGCAGGGTCAGGCCTCCCTCACACAGGTGTTTTTGCACAGCGTTTAGCACTGCCTATTCAGCGCTGCGCTAAACGCTGTACAACACTCCTATTTATTTCAATGGGGCTTCTTACACAAGGCTGAAAACACTGTGGCTTGACAGCGTTGCATGTTCAATTTTTGACCGTTTTCAGCCCTGCGTCTATCATTGAAATGAATTGGGAGCAGTTTCAGCGCTGCTGAAAACATGGCACGACTTGGTACCAAGCACTAGCCATATGTCCTGGAGAAAAAAAGAAATTCTCACCTAGCAGGCACCGTCCGGGTCCCTCCTGCTGCTCTTCGGAGCTCCAAGGAAGCTTCCGGGTACTTGCCATCGCCAACAGAGCCTCTCTTGATAGTAACGCGGTTTGAAGCACCCACCTCAGCAAGAGATTGCTCTGATCGGTTCCTCGAGCGCTGGCTCAGCCAATCAGAGCCAGCACTCTATGAACTAATCACAGCCATTCAATCTGTTGTTGGAGGCTGGGTCTTCTAACCCCGTCACTAGCAAAAGATGCACTGTTGGGAATGACAAGTGCTCAGAGCTCCGGAGAGCAGCGGCAGGGACCTGGATGGCGCCTGCTAGGTGAGTATTGATTTTTTTTTCTCAGGTTCGTTGGCCACGTTTTCAGCTGGGCTGAAAACGCAGCCAAAACATCGTAGAAAATGTGACAATGCTGCTGAAACAGCAGCAAATGCAGCATTGAAAAACACTGCGTTTCTACAAATGCCTGTGCGATGAAGGCTTCACCGTCCGAGCTCACAGCTGGAATCAGCTGCAGGTCTCCCTCATGCTGAATCCGACTCGATCATGTGAGCCCGACCTTATGTGGGAATTTGTGAGTATACAAATTACAGCACTGAGCCTCCTGTCACCTCTCCTAACTGCACCATAACTTAGTTTACAGTTCTGCAGGGTGGTAATAGATTCCCTTTAAAAACTTTTTCTGGATGCCAGAGTATGTCGATGCTAACAAGCTGCTCATGAACCCATGTCTCAGTGGTATCCGTAGAGGTTGGCATTCTTGATCCTGTTTACTCTGTGGCTGTATTGACCATAAACCACACACTTGCACTCCTCCACCATCATGATTACTTTAACCACACTCATAGATCCTGTACAGTTCAGCTTCAGAGGATTCATGGTAAATTTGAAGGGTAGACAATGGGAACACATGTTGAGCTGGTATCTCTGATTCGGTACATAAAGAGAGTCACACTTTCCGAAGCACAGATTGTTCTTTATGACCATTTTGGCACAGTTCTTGTGTATAATATTCTGTAAAGAGAAATATATTATCATGTCAGGAACAATAAGAAAATGTGTGCTAACGTTTTCATCCTGCGTTAGATTGCAGTTGTACATTTTTTATAAAAGTTCATAATAGTTGAATTAGAAGCCTAGAATGGTAGAGTTGGAAGGGACCTCCAGGGTCATCGGGTCCAACCCCCTGCTCAATATATCTTTAAATTGAGTGGCACTTTCTGGAAAGAATCAATATTCATTGGAAGATCTTCACTATCATTTGCTTATAAAGGCACATAGTGTATAAAAGTAATCTGTATCCATAAAGCACACTGGCAGCCTGAAGTAATATACTATAAATGATGTTATGTGTAGAGGTGTAGCTAGCAAAGGGCGGCAAGGGGCCAAAGGTCCCAGGCCCACTCACATGCCGGAGCCTACTCAGTTCTGTGGGCAAACGCCGCACTTAATTGTCTCAGCATCAAGTTGAACCCTATGGTAAAGCTAGAAGCCATAAGATCCCTGCCCTACCATTATTTGGTCAACCACAGGCAGCTTCAGGCCTGTGACTTACTGGACACTGGGATCATGGTCGAGATGTCAGCATGCAGGTAGCGGGATGATGTGACATCACTGCATTGCGCCACCAGCACTGAGTCGGAGGAGGAGCTTATCAGGGAAAGTATAAGTTACTCTTTAAGCACACTTCAGGGGTATTTTGACTTTATGCAATCTACAATATATTCATAAATAAGTGATTTTTTAGCATATCACTTAGCATGCACAATACCAATTAGAACTCATCAGCAAACAAAACAGGGTTGCACAACCTTTTCTGGTCTGTGAGTGATATTATCAGTAGTAACCCACACCCAAGGACTGAAAAAACATTTAGAGGTATTAGAATCTGAGACATTTATGGCATATCCACGTGATGTGTCATAAGTGTCTGATAGGAGCAGGTTTTGCTTATGGGACATCTGTTTTTTGGGGAAAATGGGAATACCGGCCATTCCTTCTTTCCTGGGAATACAGGACATCAGTATACAGTAGCATCCCTGTATTCTATCCAGCCTTTTCTGAAGAAGGAGCTGTGTCCCAAAAACGCTTTATTTGTGCTGGCTATCATTTACTTAACCCCTTAAGGAGCAGACTGTTTTGTATCTTAAGGACCAGACACTTTTTAGGGATTTTACCCATATGGTAGTTTTACTGTCCTATTTTTTTCCTTAAGCTACCAAAATTATTCTAGCTGCATTTTTTTTTCCCATGACATATAGGGCTATTTTTTAAATATCTTTTTCATTGACTTTTTTCAGTTTTTTTTTGTTTGTTTTATTGGGGGTAAAAAGCTAAAAAAATGATTTTAACATTTATAGTTTTTTTTTTTTAGTTTTTAATTAGTAAATTTAAGCTAAAATAAAGTATGGGAACGGGTTCCTCATTTTGTTTCGGACATTTTGATATATAATATGCATGGTTTCGGATTACAGGGCGCATACGACGTCAGTTTTGGTTGGCGTCGGCTTTGGGTTATTTTCTTTTCCATGTTTATATTTTTATTTTATTCTGTAATTTTGTTTTACCTATTTATGTAATTATTTGTTTTACTATCTATGTCCCTCATGACATCATATATGACCTCTGGGTGACATTCACATGTTTTGTATTTTTTTTTATTACACACTATTCCACTGTAGCTGGGGCATCCATAGAAGCCCCAGTTACAGAGGAAAACATGCCACTGTATTAACAATAGTTACTAATAGAGCTGATCAGGGTCTGCTAGGAGCCTGTAGCTCTGCTGTGCCAGGAAATCCCAGCAGGTCACGTAGCCGCCGACTCGTGTAGTTTAAGTTATACTTCCACTTCTTAGTACATAGCGCTCATTGAGTGCTGTGTACTAGTGAAAGGTGAAGGCAGAAGGGGTTAAAAACCACTCCTGCCTTACCCCTGAGGGTTCTGAGCTGTGACTTACAGCCGACAGCTGACCTGCTTCTGATTGATTGCAGAAACAGAGGCTTTACTCCCGCATCATACTTTTACTATTGGGCGGGATTAAAGTTCAGGACCAAGCGCCATAAATTTACAGCGCTTGGTCCTTAATGGGTTAATAAAGAAGAAATTGGGTTAATCCCTTTGCTTTTATGCGCTTTACTTTACAAGGGTTGCGCCCACGGTCTGTCATTTTCTCCGCTTATCAATTAAGCACTTCTATACCCCATTACCTATGGTGATGCTTTTTGGACTTGCAGCACCCTACTAACTATTCTACAAAAACTATTCTGAACACTAGGATCATATCCATATTAGGAATTGCTCCACCCTTCTCTTCTCTTGCATTCATGCATTTGGCTCTCTCCATTGAAAATGATCAGTATTGTGGTAACAGCCTGGCATTTCACAACTTCCATAATCTACAAGGGAGAGAGCCACATGCAGAGACGGACACTTCTAACACTTGTGCTCCATTCTGAAGTGTCAAACAAGGATCAGGAGACCCCCATTCTCCTGATGTATGGGGGAACCCAGGCCTTAGTTGACTACACAGTGCACCATTAGAGCTTGCTTATTCCTGTTCCAGAGCTGTGTGCCACTCCTCTCTGACGTGGAAACCACATGTGTGCAGCCACATTTAGAATTTCTGCCTCCAGATGTTTGGGGGCTACACAGAATGACATCACGGGTCACATAAGGCCCCCAGGCACAGGCATAAGCAAGGTTTAAAAGACCAGTACACACACCATAATAATTAAAAAATAAAGTTATGAAATTTTAAACCTTACAGGGGTTTTCTAGGAAATACTATTTATGACCAATCAGAGGTTGCAGCCTGCAGTTACCAGTGCCGTCCACTACACGGAGGCCAGCGCGGAGGCTTCTGCTCCAAATACACAGAGGTCAGAGCAGAAGCCTCCGCGCCGACCTCCTTATAGTGGCCGGCACTTGTAACTGCAGGCATGGCTCCCATTAATTTCAATCAGTGCCGTGACTACAGTTACAATAGCCGGCCTCTACACAGAGGTCGGCGCAGAGACTTTAGCTGCTTCCGCTCTGACCTCTGTGTGCATGCACCCGTTCAGCTGATTCCGAGTGATGGACCCCAGCCGACCAACTAGGATAGGTCATCAATAGTATTTCCCTGGAAAACCACTTTAAATCCTAATTAGCACTATTAAACAAGCTTTTTATATTTGTATAAAAGACATGCCTGTACATTAAAGGGGTTTACTGGATGGCTTATCATTGTGTGATTTATTGGAACTCTTACCAGTTAGCAGAATGAAGGGGCAGCGGTAGGCGCTACAGGATTGCAGCTTTTTTACTGTAGTACCCAAAACACCAATATCCATATGAGTGTGGCTGTGCCTGTTACTGCCAGCACTGCCCATTCAGCTGAAACCCTATTATTCAAGAATTCTTATTTTTTAACATTTTAAGTCTTAAGTAGCCCACTATGAATGTATACAACCAAATTCTGAGCCAGTTGTGCAAAACTGCAATCTATCATTTAAGGCCTTATTCTCATGGCCTCTGAAGTGTCAGATGTACGTTGGATTTTTCCAATGTGGATCGAACACTTTAAAATTATGCCAAAACTCCAAGCCTGAGAGATCTGCTGCAGATTTTCAGCCAGATTCAAACACAGGTCAGTAATTGTTTTACGTGTTGGGTATTTCTAAATACCTGCGCAAAAAAATATGGGCTGTAGCACAACTTTCCATAGCATTTAGTATGCCATGTGAACTCGGCCTTATAGACAAAGTACTCAAAATCAAAGTACGGTTAAAAAAAGCTCTTTGCTCACCTGAGTGAATGGCAGGGTTTCACAGACTTCCTTTTGCACTTCTTGGGGCTTAACCGGATCATTTCTAGTTTCTGTGGCTGCGTTCATATTATAGATGAAATGGTTCCAAGACTTTTCAGCATAATTCTTTTCAGAATCATCTACTTTTCTTTCACTGGATCGGTTGCTTCTTGTTCCACCATGGCCCACCATCTTGGGCAAATTCACATTGTGAGAATTTTGTTCTCCATGTTTGTCTTTCAGTTGAGGTTTTTCTTTAGGAAATCTGTTTTTCTCTGGAGTTTTTCCTCTTACACTTGATGTTGCTTCTTCCTTTTGAATATTTTGAGCAGATCCCATGAAGCTTGGAGCGCTGTCCTTCTCTTTTCTTAATTGATGGTGATGAATAATGGAGTGATATTTGGATCTTGCTCTTGTTTCCATACTTTTGCCTTCTCCGTGACTTGCAATGTAGGACACAATGAGGAGCTGGAGAATCTGCAACAGCATGGTAGCATGGAATTTACTCATTCAACTAATAAGCTCCCTTTGTGGAGAACTACCACTTTTTAAAGACCAACCTGATCAAATTAGCACTTTACTTGTTTTCTCAGTGCTAAAAGCCTTATGCTAGCGAACCTCATTTACTTTGTGATCTACAGTGTGTGAACTGTGAAGCCTCCTTTAAGGTCTGAATTGGTAAAGCTACTCATCTGTTTTTCTTGAGCAGAAGTAAGCTGTGAGTAGATGTGTATTAGAGGTCTACTCAACACTGTCATTAATAGCATTGCTTTTCACATATCATAGGCAACCTGGAATATTTAATTAAAAATTTATTAAATTTTTTTTCTTTTAAACACAACTAAATTTCGTGGCCCCTTGCAAAAATTTGGTATTTAAAGTAGTTTTCTTGTGAAGGCAGCTCCTGTCTGTATGACCCATTTGAGCCTATGGGCAGCATGAAGTAGATTCCCCACTTGGGACCCACCCTTTACGAGCCAGAACAGATAGCTGCTCTGTAAATGTGTCTCTTGCTCTGATGGCCCAATTTCATCCATGTATTATATGCGTGGCCTTTCATTGAAATGACCAACAGTACTTTCAATTTATAGTATCTGTCAGCGTGGCTTTGTTTCATGTTTAAGTCCAGGAAAATAATACAATTCAAGGTAAAGGCTTTGGGTGGAAAAGCAAATATTTTTCAGAGAAGCCGCTTTTGCACAGATATATTTCTTGCAGTCACCACCATAAGGATAATATACCTATAATGTTGTCAGATAGACAGATATGGATCCGCCTTACCACACACTGTTTTTCACGCTTTACCCCCTCCAAGTGGCATGGTCTTTGCAGCAGAGCCCCCAAGCTGTTAGCCTGGTAATGTGGCTTGTATTTAGAATAGGAAAATGAATATACCATTAGGGAATTCCATTGTCTTCTCTTACAGGAGTTGCCCCTGAATCAAAATGTATCATCTATCCACAGAATAGGCAATAATTATCTGATGGGCAGAGGTCTAACCACTAGGATGCCCAATGATCATGAGAATGGGCTTTCTGTGTTCCGCTTTCTGCACCCTCCACAGAGAAGGAAGAGCTTGATTGGAGCGGCTGCTAAGTAGACTCTATATTCAACTCTATTGGACAGTCAGAGATAGCCCAGCACTTGTACTCAGCGATCTCCAGCAATCCCATTGAAATAAATGAAGCAGCAGTGTGCATGCTTGACAGCCTCTCATACCAGGGGCTGCAGTGAGGGAGAAAGGGGAACACAAAACCTCTCTTCTCATGATTGGTTGAGGTCCCAGCAATGAGATCCCCATGATCAGTCCTGTATCACCTATTCCATGGACAGATGATAGCTATTGATTCTAGTACAGGCCCTTTAGGTAGTAAGCAATTGGCAAATATTGAATCTTAAGAAACTATAAGATATATTTTAAAAGTAAGTCTTGGATATCAACCAACTGGTCCTCAACACATTCTGTTACATGTTTCTAAAATTTGTGAATCCTTAGTTGGCAATGCTGTATTGAAATTCTGGGTCCACCAGCTTCAATGCAATCAAGAAAGATCTGTATGGATGTTGTGCAGATGTTGACTGCAATTCAATCAAACACCCAAAAAATATACTTAAAATGACCTTCCTTTCCATATGTAACTGTATATATCAAATGTATAGCCCTGCTCAATAACAATGCAGTTTTATATGCGAGCCAATGACTGAATGATGAATGAGAATCGTTCACTTTTCATTCATTGTTAACTTTCAGCTGGCATAAAAATCATCGTTGGCTCGTTCACTTCTTGTTGTGTTTAAACTCTCCCCTTTTAGGGCTCCTGTCGACGGGCGAATTTTCACTGCATTCCCCGTGGCAATAATCCGTCCGCGGAGAACGCAGTGCACGCTTTCCGTAGCGTTGCTATGGAAAGCGCAGCCTCCCCTGTCCATGAGTGGAGAATCATAGCAATTCTCCGCTTGTGGCCGGCAAATCGCAGCATGCTGCGAATTGCTGCGATTCTCCGCGGTCAGCCTCTTTGTCAGATAGGCTCACCGCGGAGATCCGTCTGCTGGCTCCTGCTCCCGGGTGGAGATCCGCCGTTGGATATCGCAACGCCCGTGGACAGGCAGCCTTAGTGTTTCATATAGGAATATGAAACACTGAAGGAGAGCTGAACGATTCTCGATGATGATATGCCTGTCTAATCAGGCTGCACAGGAGCGAAAAGGAGTGATGACATCACCAGCTAGTTCGCTCCGGCAAACGAGAATCGTGCAGTTCTTGTTGTGTGTAAAAGGGGCATTAACCATAAAATATGGGCATCTGTGCAAGGTAGATAAGATTGTAAGGCTTTTTCACAATAGCTTCATGGCCTTCTCTTAAAACGTGTGCTAACAGATATCTGTTTTCAAGCTGATATGGGCAAACTCGAACCAACATCTTTGATTAATCAGATTTTTTTTTAGAGTGCCAACATTCCTGAAAATAGTGCTGCCAAAAGCGCTATTTTTGCCATCAAACTAAAGAAAACCCCAATAGGCCCCAATAACGCAAAGCTTAACACCATCTCACCATCATTATGCTGTTGAGCGCACTGTGGAGTATGCCAGCTCTACAAGATAACAGTAATACATAGCGAACAGTTCTAAACATTGAAGGGGTTATTCCGGATTAGAAAAGACGACCTGTTCCTTGCTCAGAAATACTGGGCTCTGCCCCTCTTGTCAAGCTGCAATACCAAGGTTTCCTTCTGGTATTGCAGCTCAACATCATTCACTTGTGCGGAGATGAGCTTTCCGCACGCACACACCATGTAAAAAAGTGATGTCGTCTCTTCAAAAAGGGCAGGCTGTCTTTTCTGTTTCTAGACAAACTGAATTATTTTGGGTATGCTTAGTAAAAAATGAGTTAGTAAAAAAATCAATTAGGTTTCTCCAGAAAATAAAAAGAATTGAAGATATATCGATTTCCACAAGGCACATGAAGACGAGCATTGTTATAAACAGAGGCAGCATCGTAGGCCCTTGGAGAAATATTCTAATTGCAAGGAAGAAAAGACTGACAATCTTGAGAAGTTGCAAAAACATTTTACTAACTAAACATTTCCTTTGGAAATCTTAGCTGACAACATTTTAAATATCCTGTTTATGTGAAGAAAAGACTTGAAGGTTTAACTATAGCCTCCCAAATCCTGACAGCAAGATAAAAAGAAACACCTATTTCCGAGGACGGGTTTGACAATAATTGCTAGCTCAGTGCCAGGATTTGTAATCCACACACCGCTTGATTCAATTGGAAATTTCAATCAACAATTAGGTTGGCAGCCATTTGCTTCAAAACAGTGTGATGATTACTGCTAATTATTGTCATGTTGATCTGAGCTAAATACATTTGTCATTATTTGCATCTTACTTCAAAGGGATTCATTTTTATTACCTGCTAATTTGGCTGAACCAAGTGCCACTTACTATTGTGACATAGGACACAGATTTGCAGGCTGTGTATCTATCATTGTACATGTGGATATTTAAATCTCAAGTCTTACCTCTTGCTGCTGGAGGTTTTTACATTGCAAATTATCATCACAGGGTTTACCACAGTTCGCGCCCCCTCCCCCTAAAGAATAAACTTATCTTGGAAATTTTGTATAAGGAAATAGATTGCAAATTAACCTTCAAAGGCGAGATAATATTTGATTTCTAAATGTCTATATTGCTGCCGTGACCTCCCCCTCCCCACCGACTCCTACTCCTGGTATGTGACTGGCAAGGCCTGATCACCCAATCAACAGAATAATCATTCTATCTGAAGTGTTCTGTTTTTTCTTTTAGTCACTAGGATTCTGAATGAAGGGACTTCCATCTAAAATTCTGTGTAAATCATTACATTCAAATATAATAAATCGGATTTTAAGCATGTGAAGAATAGAAGTATGTTTTCTTGGATTTTAATGGTGGAGAGAAAAGCAGATGCGGTGCAGGAGCTTCGGAGGGGGGTGTCGGGGCGGCGGGATCGGGGAGTATAAGGCCTCATGTCCACGGGGAAAATAAGGCCCGCCGCGGATTCTTCATGTAGAATCCGCAGCGGGTCCCTCCTGCCCCACGGACATGAGGCTGAAAATAAGAATAAACTCACCTGTCCTGGACGCTGCGGGTCTCCCCTCTGTCGCGGCCGGATCTTCTTTCTTCGGCCTGGCGGATGTGCTTGGCATGCCGGCAGCGTGCCGCGCACATGCGCCTGGCACATTGGCCGAGCCGAAGAAAGAAGATCCGGCCGCGACGGAGGGGAGACCTGCAGCGTCCAGGACAGGTGAGTTTTAATTCACGTATGGATGTTCTGCGGATCCGGACGGCTTCCATAGGCTTCAATAGAAGCCTGCGGGAGCCGTCCCCTCGAGAGACCCGCATGAAAATGGAGCAAGTCGCGTTTTTTTTCCCGCGCGCGGATCCGCGCCTGAAGGGAAAAATGACATCCGCAGGTATTTAACCACCTGCCGGTGACCAATGCATTCCTATGGGGCGCGGATCCGCGTGCGGGAAAAACGCTGCGGATTTTAAATGTTAATTATGCCGTGGACATGAGGCCTAAGTTTTTTCATTATTTTTCAACCTGACCAGCTGTTTTACATAGAAATACTGCATATATATATATATATATATATATATATATATATATATATATATATATAGACAGTTTCACATGTTCAAACAAAGAAAAAGAAACAATCCAAAGTATATGAAAATACAGAGTAACATAGTGGCAATGTTACGCGGCTAGAAGTACAAGAAAATTACACTTTTTAATTCCTGACAAAGTGCTTAACCTAATCAGATAACTGACATTACATGGGCAAAGGTCTAAACATCAGAACAAAAGAGGAAAAATACAGTCTGACCCCAGCCCAAAGTAACAACTAAAATGATAAAACTAGAATGAAGAAGAATGTATCAAAAAAAGAAAAGGGGAGGATGTCATCCTGATAAAGAGCAATAGAAGTTTGTTGGGGTATAGCTTAGAATTATTGTAAAATTGGAAACTGTTGTATCCAAGGCGCCCATGCACATGTCATTGAATGGCTGTGATTGGTTAACGCAGGGGCCAAGAGATTGCAGAGCTCTAGAGATGAGCGAACGTACTCGTAACGAGTACTTACGCACCCGAGTACCGCCATTTTCGAGTACTTCAGTACTCGGGCGTAAAGATTTGGGGGGCACCGGGGGGCGGGGAGAGGCGCGGCGGTGCGGGGGGGAGCAGCGGGGAACAGGGGGGAGCCCTCTCTCCCTCTCCCCCCCACTCCCCACTGCTACCCCCCGTGCCGCCACGGCGCCCCTCGAATCTTTACGCCCGAGTACTGCAGTACTCGAAAATGGCGGTACTCGGGTGCGTAAGTACTCGTAACGAGTACGTTCGCTCATCTCTACAGAGCTCCTTTGATTTTCCAAAAAGGCCTTTTTTGCCCATTTTTAAAATATTGGCTGTATTAGTGAACAAATTATGTTTACAAAAGATATTGAAGACTGACCTTGCTCTGTGCTGGAGACGAAAAGAGCACAACTACTTCTTTAGGAAAGGTTATTGAGTAGTTTTTGTTGGACTTGGCAAAATACTGAATTCTATCTATGCTTATAAAGCTTGGAAGATGGAATGAATTGACCAAAAATTGGAAGGGAACTAAATGAGAGTCTTAAAATAAGTCATCCAGGGTTGAGATGGTCGAAGTACCATAGTTGGACCATGAATCTATAGAAAGGTTGGGTATATGTAAGGAGAGTGTTGACAACGGGGCTGAGAACTGTATGAGCACTAGATTCGAGGGAGTCGTTTTGAGGAGATCTCTCCAACTGTCATACCTACGGTAAAACCCAATGAGGGTGATAAACATTGTGAAAGGGAAATGGGTTCGAAAGGGTTGAGTAGGGTAGTTTTCTAGTCTTTTATACCAAACATGCACAATTCCATACTAGAACAATTTTTCTTCTTAGTCAATACCCACCAATGTCTATCTTGTTCAATGGCAAAAGCTTTATGATAAAGAGAGAGGTTGGAAATACCCATACCTCCAAGATGTATGTTCTTTTTCATTAATGGGAAAATCTAATCTGAGTCTTCTAATCAAAGTATTCATTTGTGTATGAAAGACTTTGTATATGGAATGGGGAATTGGTATTATTAGAGAGAGTAAAAATATATTTTGGGAAGAATTAGCATTTTATATAAAACTATTTTACTCAACAATGAGTTTTCCACCTTTGATATTCTATTTAATCCTAGTAGCAGAGGCAGTCTAAATTCATTTGACTTAGAAAACAAAAATCACTGAAAAGAATTAAAATTAAACTTTTATTTATACTTAGTTAAAATATCTATGGCAGACATAGTTACACATAACTTTAGACATACATAGTAACATAGTAACATAGTATGTAAGGCCGAATGAAGACATTGTCCATCTAGTCCAGCCTGTCTATCCTACTGTGTTGATCCAGAGGAAGGCAAAAAACCCCAAGGCCAGAAGTCAATTAGCCCTTTTGGGGGAAAAATTCCTTCCCGACTCCCTAATGGCAATCAGACTGTTCCCTGGATCAACCCCTAATAGTTCCTACCTGCCTATATACCAGGATTGACACTTAACCTAATATTTATATCCTGTAATATCCTTCTCCAGAAAGACATCAAGTCCCCTTTTAAACTCCTCTATGGATTTTGCCATCACCACTTCCTCCGGCAGAGAGTTCCACAGTCTAACTGCTCTTACAGTAAAGAATCCCTTTCTGTGTTGGTGATGAAACCTACTTTCCTCTAATCGTAGCGGATGTCCTCTTGTTACCGTCGTGGTCCTGGGTGTAAACAGATCGCGGGAGAGATCCATGTGTTGTCCCCTCATGTACTTATACATGGTTATTTGGTCGCCTCTTAACCTTCTTTTTTCTAGCGTAAATAGTCCCAATTTGGACAGCCTCTCTGGGTATTCCAGTCCCGTCATTCCATGTATTAGTTTAGTCGCTCTTCTTTAAACCCCCTCAAGCACTGTGACATCTTTCCTGAGCACCGGTGTCCAGAATTGTACGCAGTATTCCATGTGAGGTCTGACAAGTGCCTTATATAATGGAAGGATAATATTCTGACTCAATAACATGGCTGTAAGCGTATCGGCTGAAGTAACTTCTCTTGTAGTTATGAACCAGTACTCACAGTAGGTATATGTTGTCAGACAGCATCCAACTCGACTGCAGAGGCATGTGAGAAGATTCCAGGGTTTATTTAGGTAGAAATCTTGTATAATGCACATTCAGCAGTAGGTAAAAAGAGTGATGGTTAGCCAGAGCACAGAGTAGAGACCTAAGACATAGGCTATAGACAGGAAACTCCCCAGCAGGAGGAAAGGGAGGGGTTATGCAACACAGGGGGGTACAGAGAGCCAGGAGGGACAAACTAAAGAAGGCAAGCACTTACAGATACAGTACAGGTTATACATGTCAATGAATAGAGTCAGGTAGATGAGACATGACACTCCCCGTCTGAAATCTTTAGATTTCACTGAATACTGTTTTGACATAATGTCCTTCAAAGTCCAGAAATTCTTGTTTAACCTAAAAAACAAGTAAACGAATGCAACAGCAATAATAAATGAACAAATCAACTGTTGTGGCAAAGGTAATCCACAGGTGGACTTCTTCAGTTTCTCTCGGTTGCAGTCTGCGGTGATATGCTCCCCGCCATGAGCTGTGTAGGATAATCAAGCTTCCTTAGCTGACTTCCTTCCTTGGAAGAAGAAGTACTAGTTCACTGATTGGACGGAAGAAAACTCTTACAGTGCCTCCTTTTGTCACTTTGACTTCCACTTTTCGAATTTTCCCATCGTCGTTAGGGATGACCTTGGTGACGAGACCCATGGGCCATTCATTCCGGTGAACCTCTTTGTCTTTCAGAAGAACAAGATCACCAACCTGGAGATTGGGTTTTGGAGTCTGCCACTTCTGACGACTTTGAAGGGTGTGTAGATACTCCATCTTCCAACGGTGCCAGAACACATTGGAGAGATGTTGAACTTGTTTCCACTGACGTCTGTAAATGTCACTACAGTCAAAGTTGCCTGGAGGAATAGTAGCAGTCCCAATTTTCTGGGTGAGGAGCGTGGCTGGAGTAAGAATAAATGGAGAATCAGGGTCTGAAGATACCGGAACTAGTGGTCTTGCGTTGATGATAGCAGAAACCTCAGCAAAAAGGGTGACCAATGTTTCATGAGTGAGTATCGACGACTTGTGATCCATTAACATTGAATCAAGTATTCTTCTTGTAACGCCAATCATGCGCTCCCAAGCTCCTCCCATATGAGATGAATGCGGAGGGTTAAATACCCAGGTACATCCATTGTTGAGCAAGAAGTTGCCTAGTTGTAGTTCCTTGCAGGCTCCTACGAAGTTAGTCCCACAGTCGGACCTCAGCTGTTTGACTGGTCCACGAATGGAGAAGAATCTTCTAAGAGCATTGATGAAACAGGAAGAATCCATAGACTCAATCACTTCAATATGTACTGCACGAATGCTAAGACAGGTGAACAGCACAGCCCATCTTTTGCTATTTGCGGCGCCACCACGCGTCCTTCGTGTGACTACGGACCACGGACCAAAGACATCCACACCAACATAAGTAAAAGGGGGATCGGTACTTAACCGATCTGCTGGTAAGTTCGCCATTTGCTGTTGTTGTTGTCTTCCCCTTAGCTTGTGACACTTGACACATTTATGGAGTACGGAGGAAATGCTTCTCTTCATTCCTACGATCCATAAACCGGCTGACCTGATGGCACCTTCAGTGAACTGTCTGCCTTGGTGATGCACTTGATCATGGTGGTGTCGGATTAGCAAGGTAGCGATATAATGTCCACCTGGTATGATGATGGGGTTCTGTTCTTTATTGCATAGATCGGATTTCTCTATCCGACCACCCACTCTGAGCAATTTGTGGTGGTCAACTACTGGGTTGAGTTTATAGAGTGCGCTGCTCTTGGGCGGACTGATGCCCTTCGAGATATTGTCTATCTCTGAGTGATACACCTCTTGCTGTGTACACTGGATGATGATTTGTTCAGCAAGTTCAAATTCTGTGACTGTAGGGTGTGCTTTACACATATGCCAACCACTACACTTTGACGATGCGTTCTTTGCAAAACACTGAGCAATGTGAGTTAGTCTGCCAATAGCTTGCACGAGAGATCTCCATGTCGAGAAACGTTCAAAGCGATGTGACTTCAGCTTCACCTTAGAAGTTACAGAAGTGTAAAGTGTAGAACTTAGGGCTCTGATTTCCTTGTCAGACGCAGGGTCCACCAGATCATAGATGGCATTGGTAGGTAACAAACAAGGATCTTCGTATAGAAAACTTGGAGGTGAAGACCATATGTGGTCTAGCAGATCTGATGTTGGTGCGGCTCTTGTTCCCCGGTCGGCTGGATTAAGTTCTGTAGGGATGTAATGCCACTGGTTAGGGGTGGAGAAACTTCTGATCCTTTCTACTCGGTGTCCTACATACACGTAGAATTGTTTTGTTTGGTTGTGTATATAACCGAGAACAACCTTACTGTCTGTGTAAAAGGTGAATGAATCAAATGCGACGTCCATTTCATCCCTTATCACTTCGGCGATCTCTACTGCTAGCACGGCTGCACAGAGTTCAAGTCTTGGTATGGAATGCGCAGGTTTTGGGGTTAGTTTGGCCTTACCTAGTACGAATCCACAGTGTAGCTCATTGTTGGCTCCTGAGATCTTCAGATAGGCCACTGCGGCTATGGCTTCCATTGATGCATCAGAGAAGATGTGTATTTCCCTTTTGACAGCAGCTGAAAGAGAACTGGGAGCATAACAGCGCGGTACTTGGAGTTGTTCTAATACTTTCAAGGACCTTTTCCATTTTTCCCACCTTTGTTGTTTCTCAACAGGTAAGGGAGCGTCCCAATCCATATTCTCAGTAGTAAGCTGTCTCAGAAGTATCTTGCCCTGAATAGTGATGGGGGCTATGAATCCGAGAGGATCATAAAAACTGTTCACGACCGATAAAACTCCACGCTTGGTGAAAGGTTTGTTGCAAGCTAATACTTGAAATATAAATGTATCTTGTTCGATATTCCAGAGCAATCCTAGGCTGCGTTGTATAGGAAGAACCTCAGAGCTGAGGTCAAGGTCCCGCAAGTTGATTGCATGATCGTCAGATGGAAAGGCCTTCATTACTTCCTTGCTGTTGGAGGTAATCTTGTGAAGCCTAAGGTTTGCGGCAGACAGCATTTCCTTGGTTCTGGTGAGGAGATCAATCGCCTCTGCGCTTGTGGGTAAGGATTTAAGTCCGTCGTCTACGTAGAAGTTCTTCTCGACGAATTGCCGAGCATCCGATCCGTGCTCCTTCTCACCTTCTTGGGCTGTCCTCCTCAGTCCATAGATTGCTACAGCAGGTGATGGACTGTTGCCAAAGACATGTACCTTCATCCGGTAATCTATGACCTCTTTGCTGACATCATTGTCCTTGTGCCATAGAAACCTGAGATAGTTTCTGTCATCTTCCTTAACGATGAAGCAATGGAACATCTGCTGGATGTCAGCCATAACCGCAACGGGTTCTTGTCTGAAGCGAATTAGAACGCCCATGAGGCTGTTGTTTAGGTTAGGGCCTGTGAGGAGAAGGTTGTTGAGAGAGACACCTTCATGCTGAGCACTGGAATCAAACACAACTCTGATTTGTTCAGGCTTGCGGGGGTGATACACGCCAAAGGACGGAAGGTACCAGCATTCTTCTCCTTCCCTTACCGGTGGCGCAGGTTCTGCATGGTCTCTATCGAATACCTTCTGCATGAAGTCTACGAAATGTTTTTTCATTACTGGTTTTCTCTCAAGAGTGCGTTTCAGAGAGGAGAATCTAGTGGTAGCTTGCTGCCTATTGTTAGGTAGCTTTACTCTTGGAGAACGGAAGGGTAAGGGAGCTACCCAGCTATTGGAGTCATCTTGGGTGAATTCCCTTTCCATGACCTTGAGAAATTCAATGTCTTCTCTAGCAGGTGCCAACTTGTTATCGTCACTTGTTGTATTGAACACTGTTGATCCAAGACTGTCATCCCAGAGGAAAGTGTTTGTACTGTCTTGTTGGTCGTGGTGCCACTTACTGTTAGTCAGTTTCTCCTTCACCCGATAATGGTGTGGGCATGGATGAAAATAAGTACCGCGACCATTTGGCAAGATGTGTGTTTTAAATGAGGAAATCTTGGTTGGCTTTTTCATCTTGTCTATACAGACATTGCCTATGATGACCCATCCTAAGTCAAGGCGCTGGGCAAATGGTGCATCATGAGGTCCATTAATTTGCTGACGTATTTTGTGCACCCTAAGAATGTCTCTACCCAGCAGAAGTAGAATCTCTGCGCTCTTGTCAAGGGCTGGTATTTCGTTAGCTATAGCCCTTAGGTGGGGATGATGGAAAGCGGCCTCTGGTGTAGGGATCTCTCCCCTATTGGATGGTATCTGATTACATTCAACAAGTGTGGGCAAGGGTATCTCAAGGTTGCCCTTAAGAGAGGCTACTACAAGTCCGCTGGCTCTTCTCCCCGAGACCTCTGTCACTCCACTACATGTACCCAAGGTGTATGGGTAAACATCTCCCTTTATGTTAAACAAATCAAAGAGTTCTGACCTTGCAAGTGATCGGTTGCTCTGGTCATCGAGGATGGTGTACACCTTCATAGTCCTTTCTGGTTGACCCTGGGGGTACACATCGACTAGGCATATCCTTGCACAGGACTGGTCACAAATGCCTTCTCCACAGACTTCTGTGCATGAAGAAGATACAGTGGTAGGACTTTCTGCTTGATCTGTGTTCTCCCCGCCGTACGTTGGTGGGGTAGGGAAACTTGTAGCTGGTGCGGTTCTAGGTTGAGATGGATGAAGAGCTTGTACATGATCTTCACGACCACACTCAATGCATTTGATGGCATTTTTACAGTCTTTAGCGATGTGTTCAGTAGAAGCGCAACATCTGAAACATACCCCAAACTTCTTTAGAAGCTCCTTGCGTTCCTGGAGTGGTTTCTTCCTGAAGCCGATGCACTTCTTGAGGGGATGAGGCTTCTTATGTAAGGGACACAGGCGATTAGGGTTTTCAACCTTTTCATCTTGATTGCTCTTGTAACTGACTCCCTGTGAAGCTGACAAAGTAGAGGGAAAAATATCAGTCTTTTTTACTGACACTGGACCTCTGCGGCCTTTGTAGTCGATGCGTGGGTTGTCAGACTTGAATAGATGTGGACCGGGATTGGATTCCTCATAGGAGAAGCTTGGATCGTTCTTGGATTCTGCAATGTTTTTGATGAACTCACAGAAGTAGGCAAATGGAGGAAAGGAGACTTGATTTTCTCTCTTATATCTTGACCCCAGAGCGGTCCACTTCTCTTGAAGGTTGTATGGCAGCTTTGACACGATTGGGTTTACTCCACGAGCAGTGTCCAGGTAACTGAGGCCAGGTAGGTGAGTGTCTCCCTTGGCCAGCTGTAGCTCTAGCAGTAAGTCACAGAGCTCTTGGAATTTCTGATTGTCTTTACCAGATATCCTTGGAAAGGCTTGCAGACGTTTGAACAGAGCGTTTTCTATTGCTTCGGGACTACCATAGGTTCTCTCCAGTCTCTCCCAAGCGGCTGCAAGGCCTGCTGCTGGATTTTCAATGTGGACAGATCTGAGTCTCTTTACTCGTTCTGTAGACTGTGGGCCAAGCCACCGGATCAGTAGATCTAGTTCTTCCGAAGCAGTAATGCCGAGATCGTGAGTTGCAGTTCTGAAGGCACATTTCCAGCCTCTGTAATTCTCAGGCTGGTCGTCGAACCTTATCAGTCCTGTCTTGGTGAGCTCACGACGTACCATGTATTTTGCAAACTCTGACATGTCGGTTTTCTCTGACTTCAGGTGTGAAATTGGTTGAGTGGTGCTAATCACATCGTTTGTGGTGTTTTGCATGAGAGACGTAGGTACATATGGGGCTGCCAGGGTATTCAGCCTGGGAGCTGGTTTGAAGTCCATAGGTTTGGTGACATGTGGATATGGAACCATGTAATTGCTAGAGGTTTGGAGAACCGCTGGTATTTTGAATTGTCCATGAATACCGGTATATTGAGCTTGCTGGGGTGCAGAGCCTTGGTGCTCCATATAGGATGGAAGGTTGGTGTGAGGAACGAGCGGAGTTCTGTGCTGACTTTGCATGCCTGGTGCTGTGGAAGGATGTGCGGCCTGCCGCTCTGGAGAGACGTCTGTTTTGTCTGGAATGTTTGCGGCAGGTGGGGAATTGAAGCATTGGCTTAGTCCATAGTCTCTTGTACGCTTGAGAGGTTCCTCTGCATCCATTCCGCTGAAGTCAATGCTGTCTCTTTCGCTCTGACTCGCGGCTTGTTCTAAAACTCTTAACCTTGCTACGGCTGTAGCATGTTCGCATTGTTTCTCCAGAGCCTCTATTTCCGCCTTTCTATGTGCAGCTTCCACTTCTGCCTTTCTATGTGCAGCTTCCACTTCCGCTTCCTTATGTGCAGCTTCCACTTCTGCTTCCTTATGCGCAGCTTCCACTTCCGCTCTCTTCTGCGCAAAGACGGCCTGTATCTTAGTCGCTTCCACTTCTACGCGTGCTTTTAGAAGCTGCTCACTGAGGGTGGAATGCTTTGAAGATCGTGACCTAGATGTACGCTTGGAGTGCCTGGTAGAGTCAGAAATGTGAGATGACACCTTCTGAAGTTGCGCAATTCTCACTTCTGTCTTAGACTTAATGTCGCGTACTAAGCTGTCTCTTCCTACACTGAGATGTTGGAAGCTTTGCAATTCCTCTATGGAATCCTCTGTGTTTAATTTTCTCAAAGCATTTTCGTACTCCTGGACCTTTATATTATAATGTTCATACGTTGCACAAAGCTGTTGCAGGGCTCCCTCTAGTGGTGACACGTGGAGTGAAGACAGACTCTGCTGAATGTTGGAGACATGACTTAGTAATGTTTCCCACAGTTTTAAAATGTCAGAGGAAAGTTCCTGCTTGAGACTTTCAAGGTTCTCTCTAACCTTCCAGGTTGGCTTATTAGAGCGCCTGTCTCTCTCACTAGACTGCAGACTAGGGTCCATGCTAGCTTGTGCCTCAGAGTGTCCTTCAGCCATGATGCAGCACACAGGATGGAGGTAACACTGAGGAGAGTTATAGCTTTGTGGGAGGTTATGAGCTGCAGCTGTGGTTGTATGTGGAGCTGCTGGAGGAGTCTTTACAGCAGTGTCTGGCTGTATTTATACACTCTTTTTACTATTCTGACTCAATAACATGGCTGTAAGCGTATCGGCTGAAGTAACTTCTCTTGTAGTTATGAACCAGTACTCACAGTAGGTATATGTTGTCAGACAGCATCCAACTCGACTGCAGAGGCATGTGAGAAGATTCCAGGGTTTATTTAGGTAGAAATCTTGTATAATGCACATTCAGCAGTAGGTAAAAAGAGTGATGGTTAGCCAGAGCACAGAGTAGAGACCTAAGACATAGGCTATAGACAGGAAACTCCCCAGCAGGAGGAAAGGGAGGGGTTATGCAACACAGGGGGGTACAGAGAGCCAGGAGGGACAAACTAAAGAAGGCAAGCACTTACAGATACAGTACAGGTTATACATGTCAATGAATAGAGTCAGGTAGATGAGACATGACAGATAATGTTCTCGTCCTTCGCCCCTATACCTCTTTTGATGCACCCCAAGACTTTATTTGCCTTTGCAGCAGCTGACTGGCATTGGTTACTCCAGTTTAGTCTATTATCCACTAATACCCCCAGATCCTTTTCCATATCACTTTTCCCTAGTGGTACCCCATTAAGTGAGTATTTGTGACATCCGTTCCTCCTGCCCATGTGCATAGTCTTACATTTTTCAACATTGAACTTCATTTGCCATTTTTCTGCCCAAGCCCCCAGCTTATCCAGGTCCGTTTGTAGCCGCACATTGTCTTCCGTTGCATTAATTATATTGTATAATTTTGTGTCATCTGCAAATATTGATATTTTGCTGTGCAGCCCCTCTATCAGGTCATTAATAAATATGTTGAACAGAGTGGGGCCTAATACTGAACCCTGTGGCACCCCGCTAGCGACTGTGGTCCAATAAGAGTACGAACCATTTATTACCACCCTCTGCTTTCTATCGTTGAGCCAATTTTTTACCCACTTACACACGTTTTCGCCCAGTCCGAGCTGCCTCATTTTGTATATTAGCCAATTATGTGGCACGGTGTCAAAGGCTTTAGAGAAGTCCAGATATACAAGATCAATAGATTCTCCCTGGTCCAGCTTAGAGCTTACTTCATCGTAGAAACTGATCAGATTTGTCTGACATGAGCGACCCTTCATGAATCCATGCTGGTGAGGAGTTATTCCCTTAATCTCCTTGAGGTACTCATCGATGGCGTCTCTCAGAATCCCCTCGAAAATTTTTCCCGTTACTGAGGTGAGACTTACTGGCCTGTAGTTACCAGGCTCACTTTTGCTCCCTTTTTTATAAATTGGAACCACGTTGGCAATGCGCCAGTCCAATGGTACTACTCCGGTCTTGATAGTGTCTAGAAATATTAGGTATAGCGGCCTAGCTATCTCGTCACTTAGTTCCTTTAGTATCCTTGGGTGTAATCCATCTGGGCCCAGTGATTTATCAATTTTAGTTTTCTTTAGACGCTTCCGCACCCCCTCCTGCGTTAGGTATGAGATATTTTGTGAGGGGTTCGTTTTATTCCCCTGCATCTCGTGTGGCATTTCCTTTTTTTTGGTGAACACACTTGAGAAGAAACTGTTTAGTAGATTTGCTTTCCCTTCGTCATCATCAATGATTTCTCCTGCATTGTTTTTTAAAGGGCCAGCGCTCTCCCTGCAAATCCTTTTGCTGTTTATGTAGTTGAAAAATAGCCTCTATGTATACCACAGGTTTATGGATCTTCACCCGGGTATACAGGGGAGAGCACTGAGAATACACGATCCCTTGTATAGACTGTAGGTTAGTAAAATAATACATAGGTATATGATCTCATTTATGTACTGTATGTGAGTGTGTACAATATCCAGATTACACAATAATGTGTAATGTATGTATATATATATATATATATATATATATATATATACACACACATACACTCCTCCTGTGGTATGCACAGAGGTCTAAATTTATGTTTGTTTGTCCGCCATAGATATTCTAACTAAGTATAAAGAAAAGTTTCATTTTAATTCTTTTTCAGTGATTTTAGTTGGAGGGCATTAATCAGAGGAGAGAAATTTGTTTTGGCTAAGGTTGAGGTTTTTTGGATTTAATGAGTACGTAGTTTTGGAATCTTCTCATCACACCATTTAAATGGATAATCATCTAGTAACACTTTCCTTACTTGAGTTGGGATCTGAAAAGCTCAGATCAGGAATTTTGTAATGTTAACTTTGTGGTATGAAAGGGAGCCAAACGGGTCCAATGTTTTAACCAATTCAGGCAAGCAGAGGCGTAACTTGAAGCTCCAACTATAATGCTTTACTCATAGTACTGGTTTCCCTATATGGAGAAGAGAGACCTTATGGGCCCCCTAAGGCTCCTGGGCCCGGGTGCAACCGCATCCCCTGCATCCTCTATAGTTACGCCCCTGCAGTCAAGGAAGATTCAGGGTGAGAAATAGATATAATAGCATTGTCAGCAAAAAGAATCATTTTGTGACTCGTTCCTGCCAGTTGAATGCCTTTTATAGTAGGGTTTAATCTGATAGCTTCATAATCAGTGAGAAAATTAAAGGGGGCAGGGTACAACCCTGTTGTGTTCCATTTGTTATTAGAAAAGAGTCTAGAAAGCATGCATTACTTTTGCAGGAGACGAAGAATCTAGGGCCTTGATTGTGGGCAGAATAGGACTCGAAGGGAGGGATATCAGCAATGTTTTGAAAGCAAATTCCCAATGTATCCTGTCGAATGTCTTCTCTGTGTCCAAATATAGGAGCAGATAAGGCATTCGAGAGGACCCATCAATGAAATAAGGTTTATAACTCTTCTGGTGCCATCATTTCTATTGCATATTCCACTCTGCTTCACCTAATAAAATTTGCGAAAACCTCATCCACTTGGCTTGTACTGTACATTCTGTGTATTTCTGTTCTAAAAAATATGGAGCATTTAAGCTACATGTGAACATACTCTAAATATATCAAGCTGCTCTATCAGGTCTCCTATGCTACCCTATCTGAGATAGAAGAGCTGGAGGTGGAGATGTTGAGATCTAAGATGTAGTTTTTTATTATTCGATTTAGTACTGTATTTGTGTCAGGATCAGCCAATGTAGATCCAATGTAACACACACTGGTTTGGCTTAGGGGCAGACAAATCCAGAGGCAACACTGGAGGAACCCTATCAGTCGGGATGTGGACTTCGCTGCAGGGTCCCCAGGCCAATAGTCTGGAAGTGGTGCCAGATATGTGGCAGATGGTACTGTTATAGACCAAGGTAACTGAGGGACACAGTTAGGCAATTTGGGTTGGAGCAGGCAGCACAACTTCAGAATGAGGAACAAGCCTGAGGTCAGATCACACAGAACAGGTTCCGTACAGTACAACAGGCAAGAGGTTGGGGCAGACAGAAGCGCTGTCAGTGTAACAAGTCAAGGTAAGGAACGGAGAGTACACACATGACCAAAAGATCAAGGTACCACATGACTGCTAGCCGAAAAGTGGAAGGACCCCATTATAGTAAATGAGGGCCCGTTCAGCACCATTCGTTCTGTCGTAAGATAGAGCCGCTTGGCAGCAGGTTCCCTTTTTCTGCTCCCGAATGAAGCACGAAAACAGAACTCCTGAACACTGATGTGAATGAGCCCTTGCTTTGCTCCTTCCCCGTATATTTAGCTGAAGAATAACATTGTACTCATGTTTTATTTTAAACCATTTGACACCAAAAATCAAGTGCTAGTTATCTGAATCCAGTGCTACTGATTAAAATCATTACTTTTTGTTCGTCATGCGAATAATCGTTTGACATTTAAATAGGCTTCTTTAGTCTTTTTTATATGGGAAATGTTTAAGGATCAGTTGAAAAAAAATTCTGTGACCATTGTCTTACTACAAACAATTACTAAAGCCTCTGTACAGGCAGTGTAAGCATGCAGCATCAAAGCATGTAATTATGACCGCAAGAGAAGTACAGGAACATGACATCACCTGTTATTAAGGACTCTTTGAATGACTTTCGGGTAGGCATGCCTCTAGACAGAAGCAAGCACACAATACTCATTTCATTCATGTTCTCTTTAACGTGTCATCATAGGCTGTGCAAAATGCCGATAATTATGGCTGAGCGATTACCCAACACAAGGAACTGAAAGAAATTCACACCATCCTTTTCTAAAAATACAGCCCATAATACCATCACTTACTAATACTAATTTAGTTAGGGGAACACACAAAGCTTGCTTGTGTAACTCCACTTCCATCAGCCTATATTAACCTCCATTTATTTTGCTAGGATTTCTACATGTCTATTCGTACAAATCTGTAGAATGGTTTAGGCTCGGTCACAATGTAAACTTCAGTGTGTCTCGTATTAACAAGGCAGCTATATGAACATTGATGCCCATGTCATGCTCATATGTCATCTAAAGTATATGGACAAAGCAATCTAGAATGGGGCAGATTTGCTAATTCTGTCTAATAGGGTAAATTTAGAACAGATGGTCTAAAAATGCACCAAATGTATCACAGTGGCTGATGCTGGATGATAAATATGGTGCATCTTCAGACACCTTTTACTAACTATATATATACCGCATGTTGTTTGGTTTACTTTGCACCAAAATGTCACTGCAATTTTAGGGCATGGTGTTGAACTCCAGAGCAATTTCAGTTGAACTTCTGCCTCGCTTTACTGACAAACTATGCCGCTCTTCTGCTAAGCAATACATGTCATGCAAAGTGTGTAAACCAGTTTGTTGGCACAATTTAAGGGAATGTTCACACATAAATAGTGCTGATTTTCTAAGGTAAAACATTTGCGTCAAAATTGTGGAGAAGGTGCAATGTGAGAACTTAAATGATACATTTCTCAAGAAAAAATCTGCTACAAAAAGAGGTTTACTGAATATGCAGTGTATACACACTTCGTCCATTTGGGCTAAATGAATAATGTCATTTTAATGCACTTCTGTAATGGCAATTTCAAGTCTGATACTTTGTGTGTGAACCCATGTGCTATCTTCTAGCATTTAAATGTTCTTAGATTCTTTGCTCCCATAATTATACATAATATATATATAATATATTTATGGGGTTATTACAAGTGATTAGAGATGAGCGAGCACTCAGATGCTCAAGTCGAGCTTTTCGTAAAATTCGAGAGCTGTACTCGAGTAATGAACCCCATTGACTACAATGGGAGACTCGAGCATTTTTGTATGTGGGACGCCGGGTGCCGAGCTTTTTTTCCCCCTCGATTCCTCTCCCTCTCCCCCTCTCCCCCCCTCTCTCTCTCTCTCTCTCTCAAATACCCGTTTTCTCACCATCTCCCCTCCTTAAAATTGGAATAAAAAGCAATCAAAAAGTCATACATAAACCTCGTAGTGGCACCATTAAAATCTACAAATTCATGCTGCCCTTGGCCAAAAATAATAAAGGATGCTATACTTATGGCTTCCTGCATGTTGGCAAGTCGGCACCGGGTCCGTGTTTACAGGCTGCAGTCAGCCTATTGATGACATGTTACAGGCTGCTGCAGCCAATCACAGGCCTCAGAATTCAAACTGTAGGCTTTTTAAAAGGGGAATAGAGCTGTAGAAATTTTCTACGTATAAGTTGTACACAGACTGTGCTTAGAGCAGATTTGTCCTGTGGGGCTTGCTGTAGTGTTGAGGCATATGTGAGAGACTAGCAGTGGCAGGAAGACAGCGGGGGAGGGGACCGAGGGACGGACCATATATGTTTGGTCTGTGAGTTGTTCCACCATGTCGGTTAATAGGCATAACTAAGAATCCAATCAGTAGCCAGTTGTGTTCTATCCAAGCTTAACTGAAGAAGAGGCTATGCCTTGAAACGCGTTTGTCTGCTGATTCCAAACTTTTATCCAATAAAAGATACTATGTAAACTTTAATCACCACTTCTTTTCGGAGAGTTGCGCCTTGTGCCAGAATTGTAGCCATTTCTCATACGTTGCATGACCTGTTATACCCAGGTTTAGACTGGCTAGCAGCATCTTCCCACATGCATGGTCATCACAAATAAATCACAGATATCTGTCCCAGGGGTTGCTCTACCGCTCTCCTTTATTCAGCAGTCACACTAGGTTAAAGTAGCACCAGGTTATGGCAGCATTACAGTGTAGAAAACAAGGTACATCAATGTTCAGATAATTATAAGCTTTAGAAGAATTGGTTTCAGTGTTTCTATAAAAAAAAGGATGTATAAAAATAACAGCACAAAGAAGATATACTATTTACAGTAACGTGCAGTTAAGATAGCCTACGTCTACACATATGAAATGATGGAGGTGTAACTTGACGTTCCTGGACTCCATTCAAAATAGCTAACGGAGCCTCTAACCTAATTCTGGTGTTTTATGTGGCAGAATGGCCTCTGGGACCCCTCAAGCACCAGGATCTCGACCTTTTTATACACAAGACACTCAGCGAGGATTTTGGAATGTTGTATGCTCCACATAGCTTAAGAAGGTACAGACTTGTTTTGGTTCTATGGTGCAGACGACTCAAGAATGTCAGTTGGACCAAAACTTTTCTTGCTATAGACAGGCAGTCAGCACATGGGAGAGTAGTTGCTAAAGACTGGCTAAAATTCGTAAGTGCTCAAACGTTGCCTTAACCCTTTCCAATCCACTGTCTGACGTCTGAAGACATTCTGATGGAAGGCTGTATAGCTTCCGATGTCGGAAGACGTCCAGCAGGGTATTCTTACTGTATATTACTTGCCGCTCTGTTGTCGGGGGCCTCCCCAGCAAGTCACATGCTGTAGTATTGGCTCTAGCCAGCAGGTGGCACCATTGTATAATGGCAGAAAGAGAAAACCCCCTAGGAAACCCTGAATCCAAAATTGGATTGCAAAGGGTTAAAACTATTTAAAATAGTTTACCTTACCTAGAATTAAATGAACCCAATGACGTGCACAAGTTGACCACTGCTTATCTAACCTCATTTATTGGTCTAAGAAAGTAGTGAAGTGCATATTTACAAAAGGCAGATCTTCACATAGATCGAAGCAACTTTGACCCAAACTGAGAGCATAACAGATCCCTATGATGCTGTGAATTGGGGTCAGGCGACAGTGGTCAGGCCAGGCCACTTAGCTGTATAATGACTACCCAGATGTGTCTGTAATATACTTGTATGAAACTAGCATAATTGTAATTTACTTCCCAATAGTTATTTGCACTTTTGAAACTTAGGTGATTGAAACCTTTTACTTGTGTTCTTAATAGGAGAGGGGAGAAAGCTGCTGCCAGACAGCTCCAGCAGTGGCTTATCTTCCTAAGAAAAAGAGGATTGGGCATGTTGATATCCATCCAATCCTTATCTGCCGTAAGTGGAGAGTCCAGAGAACCCCATACACATTAGAACGTATCCCAATCCCACCCATACAGGCTACATCTAATGTGTACGATCAGCATAGCAATAATCAAAATCCAATCCATACTACTTAATACAGTTCTGATGTGATATTTCAAGTAATCTAGCTGATAATCTGTTATTCATGTTTCAAATGGACATAAACCCAGGAAAATACACATATCAAATGAAGCAATGGCAATCAGAGTAATAAATATATTTAGAAATGTACAGCACTTAGTAAAAGTCACATTTGTTACATATTTTTTGAGCATATATAATAGTACATTTTCCGGCAGTTCTTGACCTGCCATTTGCCTTTCTTTTGTACCGAGACGCAGTTTCTTCCCTTCCTTGACCGGCGAGGTGGGCTTCTTTTCCAGTTGCTGTATGCAGCCTTCTCTCCATTGCTCCATTCCCATTTGCCATTATTTACTCGATCATTGAGACCTTTATAAGCAAAAAATTGTTAAAAGGGTTCTACCAGTTTATGTATTTTATTAGTTTATAGCTGTGCAATCCTGAAAGAAGAAAAAATACCACCGGACAGCCATTCAAACTTTATTCTGCCGGTCAGTATGATTACGGAGATACCAAATTTATATATTTTTTCATGTTTTACTATTTTGACACAATAAAAGCATTTTTCATGGAAAATTGTTTTTGCATTGCCCTATTCAATTAGTTGTAAAGGGCCAATCCAACGAAAACACTTTTCCCATCACTGCACATCTTACCTGTTTGTCTGTCATACTCTGGATGTCTCATATGTATATTACAGTCACTTCTATGCAGTCCAGTCTCCTATCTGATACTTATTAGGCACCATCTCGATATTTAGATTTTTTTCTCCGTGCTGTGCTAGCAATCCCATGATACATCAACACAAATCACATGACCACCTAGAGCCAGTGCCACCTCTGCTTGCTGGGAGGATACTACAATTACCACTACCTTTATTCACCTAAGGAAACTAAAGACTCTATAGTCAGGGAAGATGAGCTGTCATCTACTTCATGATTACTGTGTGATTTAATCATCATTTGTAACTAGGATAGGAGTTTCTGTAGTCCCACCGATTCCTGTGAAGAGCCTGTGTGATGCAGTTCATGCAGTTCCATCATACAGGAAATTGTGGTGACTGAAAAGTTGGCTTCTTGAGAGAGCACAAAGCCAAGTATATTTCAGGAGGTCACAATGAGATCTCATGATTAGAGATGAGCGAGCACCCAAATGCTCGGGTCCGCGTTATTCGAGTCAAGCTTTTCGTAAAATTCGAGAGCTCTACTCCAGTAACGAACCCCATTGGCTACAATGGGAGACTCGAGCATTTCTGTATGTGGGACGCCGGGTGCCGAGCTTTTTTTTTTTTTCTTGGTTCATGTTTTCTCTCTCTCTCTCTCAAACAGACATGTCACAGTGGGGAGGAGCCAAAAACTGGGGCAGGGTCGAGCAAGGCGCGATGATCGTTCGAGTAACGAGCACCATTGAGTACGCTAATACTCGAACGAGCATCAAGTTCGGCAGAGTACATTCGCTCAACTCTACTCATGTTCCATCAGAAGAGAAGAACTCCAGGAATTGTCTGATAGAAAGGCATTACTAAATCAGGTACTGATGGATTACTTACATAATGCATGACAAAATTATTTCCATGGGGTCATCCTTCAACAGAGCTGTGTAAAGGCTTTTTTTTTTGAGGGATCAGTTGATGTTTTCATTGGTACCATTTTTGGGTAAGGCCCAATGCACATGGGCGTATTTGCACTGCAGAATCTGGAGCGAGCGTTTGCCTCTGGATCCCGCAGCAAATACTGCCCATAGAACATGCTTGCACATGTCCTTTTCTAGTGCGAACCTTGCACAGGTAAGCCGGGGGTCACCACCGGGGCACAGGGTCTGATTCTGCTGCGGGATCTTGCAGTCGGAATCCGACCTGGCCGTGGGCAATTGGCCTATATGAGCCCTTTTGATTGTTTATTGTTCCGTGTTTTGGGAGGAAGGATGAACAAAAAGCAATTCTGACAATGTTTTGTAAACCCCTTTATTTTTCGTTTGGTTCCATCATCATTCCTAGTTTGGCTTTAAACTTCCTTTCTGGGAGGATCTGAGGTCTCTCTCACACAAGCGTATTGTCATTGCGCGACACAGGATGCTAATAGCCCATTGATTTGTACTATACCACTCACAGTAGCATTTTTTTCACACGCATATTAATCATGCGAAAAAAAATCCCAGCATGCTCTATCTTGGAGCATAGTACGCATGCATCATGTGCCCATGCATACTTGCTGTTCGCTGGCAACAAGACATTTTCTCGCGGCACATGGGATTACACAGTCATGTGAGCTAAGCCTTAGAGCGATCCTCTGGCCCTGGACAAGCAAAGATGGCTGCACCAGCTTCTCTGACTACCTGATGCACACTGTTCTTTAGTGTCTAAGACATATCTTCTTTGATTAACCTGTGCTGCCCATGTAAGCACTTGCTAGCCAATCAGAGCAGCATGTAGTGTCTTAGACTTCCCATGCATACTAATATAGAGTATGCATCAGGTAGTCAGAGCGGTCCTTTCATCTTTGTTATTCCAAGCCTGGAGAGTCGCTTGCCTAGGGTCACACGGGGCGGATTGCCGTCGGAAATCTCGCGGTTTGGCCGCAGCAAAAACCGCGAGATCTCCGCCGGCAGAGCCGCCGCGGTTTAAGCTGCGGCGGCTTTGAAGCGGTCCGGCCGCTTGCTCTTCCGTTGTGGCCGGCGCTCCCATAGAGGAGAGCGCGGCCGCAGCGGAATGCAAAAAAGAATGAGCATGCTGCTTCTTTTGAAACCGCAGCTGCGGCGGCCGCAGCCGCGGTTTCAACCGGATTTACCGCAGCGGATTAGCCGTCCCATGTGGACGAGATTTCTGAGAAACCTTGTCCACATGGCTGGCTAATCCCGGGCTTAGCGGCCGCGGGCGGTTTTGCCGCTGGCGGATCTGCTGCGGCAAAACCGCGGCAAATCCGCCCTGTGTGACCCCAGCCTTAGCCTTTCCAATCCACTGTCTGACGTCTTCCTACATTCTGATTAAAGCTTGTACAGCTCCAATGTCAGAAGACATCCGACAGGGTATTCTTACCGTCTATTGCCAACCACTCCCCTGTCGGAGCCTCTCTGGCACACACACACTGGCTTTAGCCAGCAGATGGCATCATTGTATAACAGCAAAAAGAGAAAGCCTTTTAAGAAACCCTGAATCCAAATTGGATTGGAAAGGGTTAACTAGTAGGTGGAAGGGACAAGACAATGGAATTGAACTTCCGCCAATATTGAAATATCTGAGCTCAAAGCTAAAATGGCAGGGTCAGACTATCCAATAGGACCATGCTTTGATAAAATAATGGGCCCCAAATGTCCATACAAAGAGAATCCCTTTGGAGTATCCAGCATAAGAAATCCTGTTTAGGGCTAACATTTGATCCAATCAAAGTCTATTTGATGATATTTTCTGCATGTGTAATGATGCAAGTTTATGATGCAACTAAAAGTGGATGTGTAGATGTTCCACATAGATGGAAAGTGGCCCTTAGAATCATTTCTTCTGGGGAGCCCAAGACACCTCAGCCTGCTACAAATAAGAAGTACTGCTACTGGACTCTCCTCCTTGCAGGTGAAGTGGATTGTAGTTTAATGAGATATTAGAAAGCAGACAAAAGTGAAGATTGAGGGTGCCTACCCACTTGCGATTTTTTTTCCTGTGATGTTTTGCGTTTTTTCTCAAGAGCAATTAGTATAGAATGTGTTCTTGTCCATCTGGGTTTTTTTTTCCGTTTCGTGGGGTTTTTTCACATAGGAACTGTCAGTTGCATATGTCTCCTTATTTTTCTCTTAATGCACTCATGATTGTCAATGGAGGGCTGCAAAAAACGCCGTGAAAAACGCGCGAAAACGCCGCGTTTTTCACGCGAGAAAATCGGCAACGCAAGTGGGTAGGCGCCCTGAGGGTGACTACCCACTAGCGTTTTTTTTCACTGCGAAGTTCGCAGCGTTTTTTTTTTTCTGCAGGGGGTCTATTGGACTTGTAATGTTAAAATCGCGATCGCGCAAAATCGCGATTTACCGCGAAATCGCGATTTTGCGCGATCGCGATTTAAGCTTTACAAATCCCATTGCCCATACACCCCTGCAGAAAAAAAAAACGCTGCGAATTTCGCAGTAAAAAAGAACGCTAGTGGGTAGTCACCCACATTTTAATTATGATCACAGTCGAATTCTTACCTATCCAAAAGGATTTCCTCCCACTGAAGTTCCACAGCCAGTCCATTTGTTGTTTACTGAAGATGTCTACAAGTCTGGCATGGTGTCTGAAACAAAATGAAATATTAGCATTCATTTAGAAGTTTAGCATAGATCATACTATATCTTGGGAGACATATTAGTCAAAGATAGCTACAGTAGCAACGTCCTCCGCCTTTGTTGCTTTGTTGATTTGTTGCTCTCTTTAATGCATTGATGGAGGTACTTCTTATTTGTTTTCCTGGTTGCTGACTCTGACTATAGTCTGACTACTCTGAATCTTCCACTGCTGATCTTAGTTTGCTTTATTAACCTGTTTGCTGCCGCCACGCCTTCTGGCCTGTTTATATCATACTTAACCTACTGAGTATGCTCTAATCTCTGTACTGTCTCTCTTCTTGAAGTATATGCTGCTTGCCTCGATCCCAGATTCCTCTGACCATGCCCGTCTTCACAAAAACGCAGGTACCACACCTTGGCCTGTAGTTGCATTAGTGGTCACATAACTGGGGCCATCTCTAGAGTAACAATCTGGGGAACCCACAGCAAAGCCTAGATCTGGACTGCTGGGGTGAAAGGGTGAAGACTAGGGTTCCTTATATGTCACCTCATCATTTGGCCTGAAGTCAAACCAGTGTGTGGCACAGCAGATCCACATCCGCTGATTTCGACACATATATTTAGATTTTTCCAAAACACTTGGTACTGTTCTGCATAAACGGTTGGTATGTACATGACATGTCAAAAGTTATGGGACAGGAAATAATATTTTGTTATCATGTACGACCCCCTCTAGCCTGGCGAAGTGCAGCAGAGATCAATGTGGCATTGATTCTACAACTTGACAGAAGACATCTTGAGGGAGGTTAAAGGAGATGTCTCGAGGAAGCAGTGAATTTTTTTTTTGCCCAGACCCCCCATTAAGTACACATTACTAAGCCCCCCTGTAAATGACATTTCTAGCTGGTTCGTACTTACCGTTCCAGCGTTTCAGCAACTTATAAAAGTTTCCCCAAGATGGCCGCCGGCTCTTTTCCCGTCGCTCGCTGCAGCCCGACGTGCGCGCTCCCGAGACGCTGCCAGCTGTGTCTCCATGACAACACGACGCCCCGCAGCCACCGACCGGACCCCTGGAGTGAACACGGCCGACCAGTCACCCACCGCTAGGCAGAAGGTAACCGGCGCAGCCCCCCCCATCACAGTGGCAGCCCCCCCGGCCCAGCGACAGCCCCCCCCCCGGCCCAGCGCTAGTTCCCCCGGCGCAGCGACAGCCCCCCCCGGCCCAGCGCTAGTTCCCCCAGCCTAGCGACAGCCCCCCCGGCCCAGCGCTAGTTCCCCCGGCCTAGCGACAGCCCCCCCCCGGCCCAGCGACAGCCCCCCCGGCCCAGCGCTAGTTCCCCCGGCCTAGCGACAGCCCCCCCCGGCCCAGCGCTTGTTCCCCCGGCCTAGCGACAGCCCCCCTCGGCCCAGCGCTAGTTCCCCCGGCCTAGCGACAGCCCCCCCCCGGCCCAGCGACAGCCCCCCCCGGCCCAGCGCTAGTTCCCCCGGCCTAGCGACAGCCCCCCCCGGCCCAGCGACAGCCCCCCCGGCCCAGCGCTAGTTCCCCCCGGCCTAGCGACAGCCCCCCCCCCGGCCCAGCGCTAGTTCCTCCGGCCTAGCGACAGCCCCCCCCCCGGCCCAGCGACAGCCCCCCCGGCCCAGCGCTAGTTCCCCCGGCCTAGCGACAGCCCCCCCCGGCCCAGCGACAGCCCCCCCCGACCCAGCGCTAGTTCCCCCGGCGCAGCGACAGCCCCCTCCATCGCAGCGACAGCCCCCCCATCGCAGAGGCAGCCCCCCCCGGCGCAGCCCGGCGCAGCGGCAGCCCCCCCGGCCCATCACTTACCAGGACAGCTGGACGGCGGGACAGCTGGGCGGCTTCTCCGGACAGCTCGGCAGCTCTGCACCTTCCTCTAACAGAGGAAGGTACAGAATGGCCGCTCCAGCGCGCTCCCGAGCAGTGACAGCTCGTCTGCGCATGCGCAGAAGAGCTGTAGCGGGGAGCACACTGAAGCGGCTCGTGCTGAAAGGAGAAGACCGGACTGCGCAAGCGCGTCTAAAAAAGCAAGCTGCCAGCGAATTTAGACGGAACCATGGAGACGAGGACGCTAGCAACGGAGCAGGTAAGTGAATAACTTCTGTATGGCTCATATTTAATGCACGATGTATATTACAAAGTGCATTAATATGGCCATACGGAAGTGTATAACCCCACTTGGTTTCGCGAGACCACCCCTTTAAGCCATGCCAACTGGATAGCCACCCACAGCTCTGTGGTATTTATAGGTGCATGATTTTGGGTGCAAATGGACCTCTTCACCATATCCTATAGATGCTGGATTGGGCTCATTACAGGTAAATTTGCAGGCAACACGATTGTAAGCATTATTCTGTTGAAATATCCCATTATTATGGGGATACATGAAGTCCATGAAGGGCTTCAAATGTTCACCAAGCGGTAGGTTGTAGCAGGCATTAGTCAATGATGTGTTTAGGTGAACATATGGATCCAATCCATGGCATGAGTAGACACCCCGCACCAGTATAGAACCACCACCAACCTGCACAGTGGCTTGTTGACAACTGGGATCCATTGCTTCATGAGGTCTGTGCCACACAGAAACCATACCATCAGCCCAAAAAATTGGTATAATGACTTATCAGATAATGAGCCCCGGTGAGATACTATGTCCCGTGTCAGGGTGTTAACACAAACACTCTGATGGGTCTTCTAGCTTCTACGAGATATGGAAGCAAAGAACGTTGCACTGACCTGCGGGATATTTGTATGGGGCCTCCTGCATTGAATGTGGATGTGATTTCTGCCAGAGTCAATTGTCTGCACAGACAATTCTAGCAAGATGCTGCTGGTCATCATCATTAAAGGGAACTTGTCACATCCCCACAGAACTATAAACTTAGTGATGGTGCCAATAGGGGAGGTGACAGGGAGACAAGTGATGTATTTTTTTATACTTACCTGCTCCCGCAATGCAGCAGTGTCCCCCTCTGAAGCCGGCACAAAAATCTGACTCTTCGGAGACCCTTGCACGCGCTCTCCCATGGACTTATATAGGAGAGTGCATGCACAGGACTCTGTAAAGAGTCAGATCTTCGTGCCGCACGCTGACTTCAGAAGGGGGGATATCCCTGGATTGCGGGAGCAGGTAAGTATAAAAAATACACATCATCCAGCTCCCTGTCACCTTCCCAAACAGCACCATAATTTAGATTATGGTGCCATGGGGTCATGACAGGTTCTCTTTAAACACCCGTGTGCGGTCACTGCTCTGTCCACCATGGGTGCTAATGCCTTCAGTGATGTTATCCCGGTATACACTGCAAATGCCTGTGCAACTTTAGAAATGGAATATCCCATCCGTGTGGCACCTGCTATCATACCTCATTCAAACTCCAATAATCTGTGAGTGCAGATGTGGGCATCCCAGGCTATCAACACTTTATAATCAATTCACATACTACTATCCCATGACTTTTGGCTTGTCCATGTAAAATGAGAATGCTTGGACTGGGGAAAATGTCTGTAAGCTTAAGTATATGGCTCAGTAATAGAAAGCATATGATAGTTTCTTATGGTCCATACTCCGCTTGGGTCAGCTATGTAGAGGTTAGTATTGGACCCTATTCTTTTTAACATATTTATTAATGAACTCATTGATTGAATCAATCAGCTGTAGACAGAAAACGTCATAGATAGACATGAAAGGCACCATGCAATAACCCGAAAGATGAAAGAAAGCATGGGAAAAAGTAGGGCAATGAACCCTAATGTACTTAAACTGCTATGGAATCACAAATTAAAATATCTTGTGTTTCCATTGTCAATCATCCAAAGTGTTAACCCTTTCTCTAAATGCATGGCTAAACACCTATACAATGTACTGATTATTCGATTTACCTCCCACTGGTGATTAAAGGGAATGAGTAAATTAAGTAGGTTAATATAGTTACTTTTGTGGGTAGAATATATAAGGGGAGCATTAAAATGATGAAAACATATTTTCCTTTATGATCGAAAAACAGCAAGATTTGGGGATTATTCTACACGGGATACATGAATTATATGTAAATCAGAAAATAGTGCTCTTACTGTTCCCGACATATCCGGGCTGCGGTGATCCATGTGGCCTTCTGCTCAGTGATGTGTTTGTAGCAGCTGCTGTCATGTGGAGTCCAGCCAAATGGACATTTTGTTGCCTGAAACATATACAATTTATAATTAATAGAAAAATGGCTTCTTTCCAGGATACGGACTCAACTACTTTAGACTGACAACAGCTGAATAACAGAGCTTAGGAGACATCACGAAGTAGAAGCTGCTCTAATGTGGCCATATTGTGTTCATCTGCGGAGAAGCTCCAGGAAAATAAGTTGAATTACTAGAAGTCCTGCCATGTACATGAAGAAAACGGCGATGGAAACAGAAAAACAATGGAAACGCGGAGAGTGACATCACAGGATATTTTCAAATAATGAATCCTTATATAAGGAAATATATTCATAATTATAGCATTCACTCGATGTACAAGGTTTCCAACCACTGATAACAAAAATGACCTTTTTCCCTTTAAAAAGTGGAGAAAAAAACTACAGTATTCTTCAAAAGGATGGCTAACTTCCCCAGCAGTATTGAGAAATAGGAAATGCACCACAACCCCTCTCCCCCAAACTGGCACACCACTCACTGCTACCATGATCTTCATATATTGAACTAGTAATTATTAGGACATTATAGTAGCAATGTTTCTGGTGGCACACACACTCACAGTAGCTTGATAGCTTGATTACCACAAAAGACAAACACAGCTTGCCTACTCCCACAGCAGGGACATCACCACAGGTCCTTCAGCCCACTGGATGTCTAGTAGGTCAATGTGTTCTGTCAGGACTGCTGAGTTGTGTAGAAAATTATAGTACCAGTGTTTCTGGTGGTGCAATGCACCACACAGCTCTGCTACATGGTACATGCACACACACAGCTCTACTACACCCTACACATCACACACACACAGCTTGTCTCCTCCCACAGCAGTGACATCACCACAGGTCCTTTAGCCCACTGGATCTCTGTGGTGGTGGTAGGTCAGTGTCTTCTGTCAGGACTGCTGAGTTGTGTCTTCTGAGATAATAATGGCTTAGTTCTATTCTCAGTGTGTTATTTTTGTCCATTCCTTCAAAGAGCCATAACTGTGTTGTTCTTCTGTTGGTGTTTTATATATGTTGTAGGACCTTTGATGGCGTCACCAGGAGGCAAAGCAAAGCCATTACCAGGGGCAGAGCATCAGAAGCACTCACTCACATACTACAGACAAGTGGTCGTTAGTTTGATTCCCTTCCTTCATTCCTTTGTTAACAACCATCAAACCCTTGGAAAAAGGCCCACATTACCACAAAATCAACTACTTCACTGGCTATACATTCCAATAAAGAGCAACCTATAAAGAGGCTCGTACCTTGGCTGCAGCTACCCATGTATTCCATGACGAACCATCACACTGGAAAAGCATTTGGCTCTTTTGATCAAAATACAAGAGTCCGTTCAAACCTGGAGTACATTCCTTAGGAAACTGCATTCTTTTTTTCTAAAAACACATAATGGTAAAATACGTTAAAGTATTCATATTACTAATACTCCATTATATCACATTATATGATTTATAATTAGAGATGAGCGAATGCGTTCGTCCGAGCTTGATATTCGTGCGAATATTAGGGTGTTCGGGATGTTCGTTATTCGTGACGAACACCATGCGGTGTTCTGGTTACTTTCACTTCCTTCCCTGAGACGTTAGCGCGCTTTTCTGGCCAATTGAAAGACAGGGAAGGCATTACAACTTCCCCCTGCAACGTTTAAGCCCTATACCACCCCCCTGCTGTGAGTGGCTGGCGAGATCAGGTGTTCGCCTAATATAAAAGTCGGCCCCTCCCGCGGCTCGCCTCAGATGCGGTGTGAGTTAGATGAGGGACAGTGCTGTTTATACCGGAGCTGCTGTAGGGAAAGAATTGGTAGTTAGTGTAGGCTTCAAGACCCCCCAAAGGTCCTTATTAGGGCCACTGATAGCTGTGTGTTGGCTGCTGTTAGCAGTGGCATTTTTTTTTTCTCAAAATCGGCTCTGCAGAGCGTTGCACCTGGCATTAGGGACAGAAGTGCTGCATAGGCAGGGAGAGTGTTAGGAGTGAGTGTAGCCTTCAAGAACCTCAACGGTCCTTTCTAGGGCCATATTTATCCGTGTGCAGTACTGTCCAGGCTGCTGTTAGCTGTGCTGCATTTTTTTTGGGCTTTTCAAAATCGCCTCTGCAGAGCATTCCACCCTCCATTGATACTGCAGGGAAAGAATTGTATAGGCAGGGCCACAACACAGTTATTATTCATAGAATATACTCAGTGCTGCCTTTTGGTGGAAAAAAACTGAAAACAAATCTATTTGTCCAGCCTCTGTCCGTCCTAAGGGCTGTGGACACGTGTGAGCTGCTTGAACAACATTGCTAAATCAGACGCACCCAGCTACGCTTTACTGCTGGCTTCGCCATTTGCTTTCCTTAATTGGGAAAAAAATACCTGCTCTCCAAGAGTTATAATAACTCTGCTACCCTCACATTCTGTGACACATTAGCAGGGACACAGCACAGTTATTAAACTTCTCATGTTCATTGAATATACGCAGTGCTGCCTTTTGGTGGAAAAACAAGTGGAAACAAATCTATTTGTCCAGCCTCTGTCCGTCCTTACGGGCGGTGGACACGTGTGAGCTGCGTGAAAAACATTGCTAAATCATACGCACCCAGCTACGCTTTACTGCTGGCTTCGCCATTTGCTTTCCTTAATTGGGAAAAAAAATACCTGCTCTGCCAGAGTTATAATAACTCTGCTACCCTCACGTTCTGTGACACATTAGCAGGGACACAGCACAGTTATTAAACTTCTCATGTTCATTGAATATACGCAGTGCTGCCTTTTGGTGGAAAAACAAGTGGAAACAAATCTATTTGTCCAGCCTCTGTCCGTCCTTACGGGCGGTGGACACGTGTGAGCTGCGTGAAAAACATTGCTAAATCATACGCACCCAGCTACGCTTTACTGCTGGCTTCGCCATTTGCTTTCCTTAATTGGGAAAAAAAATACCTGCTCTGCCAGAGTTATAATAACTCTGCTACCCTCACGTTCTGTGACACATTAGCAGGGACACAGCACAGTTATTAAACTTCTCATGTTCATTGAATATACGCAGTGCTGCCTTTTGGTGGAAAAACAAGTGGAAACAAATCTATTTGTCCAGCCTCTGTCCGTCCTTACGGGCGGTGGACACGTGTGAGCTGCGTGAAAAACATTGCTAAATCATACGCACCCAGCTACGCTTTACTGCTGGCTTCGCCATTTGCTTTCCTTAATTGGGAAAAAAAATACCTGCTCTGCCAGAGTTATAATAACTCTGCTACCCTCACGTTCTGTGACACATTAGCAGGGACACAGCACAGTTATTAAACTTCTCATGTTCATTGAATATACGCAGTGCTGCCTTTTGGTGGAAAAACAAGTGGAAACAAATCTATTTGTCCAGCCTCTGTCCGTCCTTACGGGCGGTGGACACGTGTGAGCTGCGTGAAAAACATTGCTAAATCATACGCACCCAGCTACGCTTTACTGCTGGCTTCGCCATTTGCTTTCCTTAATTGGGAAAAAAAATACCTGCTCTGCCAGAGTTATAATAACTCTGCTACCCTCACGTTCTGTGACACATTAGCAGGGACACAGCACAGTTATTAAACTTAGATTATTCATTCACTAGAGGCAGTGGGGCCTTTCGTTTTCCAAAAAGGGAAAAAATTATATTTGGCCTGCAGTCTTGCGCCAATTTATTTCCTGCCTGTGAAATCAAATCACTGGTAATACAGCATGCTGAGGGGTAGGGGTAGGCCTAGAGGACGTGGACGCGGCCGAGGACGCGGAGGGCCAAGTCAGGGTGTGGGCACAGGCCGAGCTCCTGATCCCGGTGTGTCGCAGCCGACTGCTGCGCGATTAGGAGAGAGGCACGTTTCTGGCGTCCCCACATTCATCGCCCAATTAATGGGTCCACGCGGGAGACGGTTATTAGAAAATGAGCAGTGTGAGCAGGTCCTGTCCTGGATGGCAGAAAGTGCTTCGAGCAACCTATCGTCAACACGCAGTTCTGCGCCGTCCACTGCTGCAAATCCGAATCCTCTGTCTGCTGCTCCTCCTTCCTCCCAGCCTCCTCACTCCACTACAATGACACCTGCTCAGGAGCGGGAACACTCCCAGGAACTGTTCTCGGGCCCCTGCTTAGATTGGGCAGCAGCGGTTCCTCTCCCACCAGAGGAGTTTATCGTCACTGATGCCCAACCATTCGAAAGTTCCCGGGGTCCGAGGGAAGAGGCTGGGGACTTCCGCCAACTGTCTCAACAACTTCCTGTGGGTGAGGAGGACGATGACGATCAGACACAGTTGTCTTGCAGTGAGGTAGTAGTAAGGGCAGTAAGTCCAAGGGAGCAGCGCACAGAGGATTCGGAGGAAGAGCAGCAGGACGATGAGGTGACTGACCCCACCTGGTGTGCAACGCTTACTCAGGAGGACAGGTCTTCAGAGGGGGAGTCAAGGGCATCAGCAGGGCAGGTTGCAAGAGGCAGTGCGGTGGCCAGGGCCAGGGGTAGAGGCAGGGCCAGACCGAATAATCCACCAAGTGTTTCCCAAAGCGCCCCCTCGCGCCATGCCACCCTGCAGAGGCCGAGGTGCTCTAAGGTCTGGCAGTTTTTCACAGAGACGCCTGACGACCGACGAACAGTGGTGTGCAACCTTTGTTGCGCAAAGCTCAGCCGGGGAGCCAACACCAACAGCCTCACCACCACCACCATGCGCAGACATATGATGGCCAAGCACCCCACAAGGTGGGACGAAGGCCGTTCACCGCCTCCGGTTTGCACCCCTGCCTCTCCCCCTGTGCCCCAACCTGCCACTGAGATGCAACCCCCCTCTCAGGACACAGGCACTACCGCCTCATGGCCTGCACCCACACCCTCATCTCCGCTGTCCTCGGCCCCATCCAGCAGTGTAGTTCAGCGCACCGTTCAGCCGTCGCTTGCGCAAGTGTTCGAGCGCAAGCGCAAGTACGCCGCCACGCACCCGCACGCTCAAACGTTAACCGTCCGCATAGCAAAATTCATCAGCCTTGAGATGCTGCCGTATAGGGTTGTGGAAACTGAGTCCTTCAAAAGTATCATGGAGGCGGCGGCCCCGCGCTACTCAGTTCCCAGTCGCCACTACTTTTCCCGATGTGCCGTCCCAGCCCTGCACGACCACGTCTCCCGCAACATTGTGCGCGCCCTCACCAACGCGGTTACTGCCACGGTCCACTTAACTACGGACACGTGGACAAGCACAGGCGGGCAGGGCCACTACATCTCCCTGACGGCACATTGGGTGAATTTAGTGGAGGCTGGGACAGAGTCAGAGCCTGGGACCGCTCACGTCCTACCCACCCCCAGAATTGCGGGCCCCAGCTCGGTGCTGGTATCTGCGGAGGTGTATGCTTCCTCCACTAAAACACCCTCCTCCTCCTCCTCCTCCTCTGTCTCGCAATCAAGATGTGTTAGCAGCAGCATGTCGCCAGCAGTCGGTGTCGCGCGGTGTGGCAGCACAGCGGTGGGCAAGCGTCAGCAGGCCGTGCTGAAACTACTCAGCTTAGGCGATAAGAGGCACACGGCCCACGAACTGCTGCAGGGTCTGACAGAGCAGACCGACCGCTGGCTTGCGCCGCTGAGCCTCCAACCGGGCATGGTCGTGTGTGACAACGGGCGTAACCTGGTGGCGGCTCTGCAGCTTGGCAGCCTCACGCACGTGCCATGCCTGGCCCACGTCTTTAATTTGGTGGTTCAGCGCTTTCTGAAAAGCTACCCACGCTTGTCAGACCTGCTCGTAAAGGCGCGCCGGCTCTGCGCACATTTCCGCAAGTCCCACACGGACGCTGCCACCCTGCGCACCCTGCAACATCACTTTAAGCTGCCAGTGCACCGACTGCTGTGCGACGTGCCCACACGGTGGAACTCTACGCTCCACATGTTGGCCAGGCTCTATGAACAACGTAGAGCTATAGTCGAATACCAACTCCAACATGGGCGGCGCAGTGGGAGTCAGCCTCCTCAATTCCTTTCAGAAGAGTGGGCCTGGTTGGCAGACATCTGCCATGTCCTTGGTAATTTTGAGGAGTCTACCCAGGTGGTGAGCGGCGATGCTACAATCATTAGCGTCACCATTCCTCTGCTATGCATCTTGAGAAATTCCCTGCAAACCATAAAGGCAGCTGCTTTGCGCTCGGAAACGGGGGCGGGGGAAGACAGTATGCCGCTGGATAGTCAGGGCACCCTCCTGTCTATTTCTCAGCGCATACAGGAGGAGGAGGAGGAGCATGAGGAGGATGAGGAGGAGGGGGAAGAGACAGCTTGGCCCGCTGCTGACGGTACACCGGCTGATTGCCTGTCATCCTTTCAGCGTGTATGGCCTGAGGAGGAGGAGGAGGAGGAGGATCCTGAAAGTGATCTTCCTAGTGAAGACAGCCATGTGTTGCGTACAGGTACCCTGGCACACATGGCTGACTTCATGTTAGGATGCCTTTCTCGTGACCCTCGCGTTGCACGCATTCTGGCCACTACGGATTACTGGGTGTACACACTGCTCGATCCACGGTATAAGGAGAACCTGCCCACTCTGATTCCCGAAGAGGAAAGGGGTTCGAGAGTGTTGCTATACCACAGGACCCTTGCGGACAAGCTGATGGTAAAATTCCCAGCCAACAGCGCTAGTGGCAGAAGGCGCAGTACCGAGGGCAAGGTAGCAGGGGATGTGCGTAGATCGAGCAGCATGTACATCCCAGGCAGTGCAACAGTCTTTAAGGGCCTGGCCAGCTTTATGGCTCCCCACCAAGACTGTGTCACCGCTCCCCAGTCACGGCTGAGTCGGCGGGAGCACTGTAAAAGGATGGTGAGGGAGTACGTAGCGGATCGCACGACCATCCTTGGTGACGCCCCTGCCCCCTACAACTACTGGGTGTCGAAGCTGGACATGTGGCCTGAACTAGTGCTGTATGCCCTAGAGGTGCTTGCTTGTCCTGCGGCTAGCGTGTTGTCGGAGAGGGTGTTTAGTGCGGCTGGGGGAATCATCACAGATAAGCGTAGCCGCTTGTCAACCGACAGTGCCGACAGGCTAACACTCATCAAGATGAACAAAGGCTGGATTTCCCCAGACTTCTGTTCTCCACCAGCGGACAGCAGCGATACGTAAGCAATACGTAGGCTGCACCCGCGGATGGAAGCTACGTTCTCTCTCACCATCCAAAACGGGGACATTTCTGCTTCATCAATCTGTGTCTAATATTCCTCCTCCTCCTCCTCCTGCTCCTCCTCCTGAAACCTCACGTAATCACGCTGAACGGGCAATTTTTCTTAGGGCCACAAGGCTCACTCAAATAATTTTTCAGAACAATTTTTATAAGTTTCAATGCGCTTAAAAGCATTGGAACTTTAACTTGAACCAATTTTTCGTTACACTGGGCTGCCTCCAGGCCTAGTTACCACTTAAGCCACATTAACCAAAGCGATTAATGGGTTTCACCTGCCCTCTTGGCTGGCCATGGCCAATTTTTGGGATGTACATTAGTACTGTTGATACAGCAATTTTTGTGGGCCCTCGCCTACAGTGTAATCAAATTAATTTTTAGCCCACCTGCATTACAGCTGACGTTACCTCAGCTGTGTTGGGCAATGCAATGGGATATTTTTATGTACCGCCGGTGGGTTCCAGGGAGCCACCCATGCTGTAGGTGCACACTGAGTTTTTAATACATCTGTACACTTCTAAAGAACCCGTGTGACTGGGGCATGCAGTGTGGGCCGAAGCCCACCTGTATTACGCACGACATTACTACCTCAGCTGTGTTGGGCAATGCAATGGGATATTTCTATGTACCGCCGGTGGCTTCCTGGCACCCACCCAGGCAGTGGGTCCACAGGGAGTTTAACCTACATGTGTCCACTTGTAAAGAACCCCAGTCTGACTGGGGCATGCAGTGTGGGCCGAAGCCCACCTGCATTAAGCACGACATTACTACCTCAGCTGTGTTGGGCAATGCAATGGGATATTTCTGTGTACCGCCGGTGGGTTCCAGGGAGCCACCCATGCTGTGGGTCGACAGGGACTTCACAATAGGGAGTTGTACCTGCCTGTGTCTATGAATTAAAAAGCCCGGTCTGACTGGGGCATGCAGACACCTTGACAGAATGAATAGTGTGTGGCACATAGGTTCCCCATTGCTATGCCCACGTGTGCAGCTCCTGATGGCGGTGGCACAGGATTCTATTTCTCATTGCTTCTGTACAGCATTGTGGGCTATCGCTCCGCCACTTTTAAAGAGGGTCGCTGCCTAGCCGTGCCAACCTCTGCAGTGTGTGCCTGCGGTCCCTCGTCATGGCAGACGCAATTCTAAATAGACATGAGCGTGGTGTGGCATGAGGGCAGCTGAAGGCTGCCCAGGGACACTTTGGTGTGCGCTGTGGGGGGGGAGGGGGGGCGGTTGGGCAGCATGTAACCCAGGAGAAGTGTCAGTGGAGTGTCATGCAGGCAGTGATTGTGCTTTGTTGGAGGTAGTGTGGTGCTTAGCAAAGGTATGCCATGCTAATGAGGGCTTTTCAGAAGTAAAAGTTGTTGGGAGGGGGGGGGGGCCCACTCTTGCCGGTATTGTGGCTTAATAGTGGGACCTGTGAACTTGAGATGCAGCCCAACACGTAGCCCCTCGCCTGCCCTATCCGTCACTGTGTCATTCCCATCACTTTCCTGAATTGCCCAGATTTTCACACATGAAAACCTTAGCGAGCATCGTCGAAATACAAAAATGTTCTGGTCGCCCATTGACTTCAATGGGGTTCGTTGTTCGAAACGAACCCTCGAGCATCACGGGAAGTTCGTTCCGAATAACGAACACCCGAACATTTTGGTGTTCGCTCATCTCTATTTATAATCCATAGAGCTAGGATTTCAGATTTTTTATAACATTGTGAACTTTTGATATTTTTTCAAATCAATAAAATTGTTTAAAAATGATAGAACAGTTTATTAAAAGTCAATAATTTCAATTTTTTTCCCTATATGCACCAGTTGTGTAGATAGCACTGGGCAGTAAGTAAATCGTCATATTAAACTGTATATGCCTCCTCAGAGACCAGATATAGTTGAAAACTATAGCAGAACAAGGAACCCAGTTGGCTGCCCTGCCACATCATGCAGTTTAGCAGGCTACAGGCCACTAACAGGCCTGTGGTCCATGAGACGTCAGGGCCATGTGTAGGCCGTCACAAGCCGATGCAGGCAGTGCAGTGCAGTGATGTATTTATACCGCTTGTGTTGAACCCGCAGCTCAGGAAATGAGCCACTTCTCTCAATTTTGGAACTAGGTTAAGTGAATACTAGGTTTTACTATTTTTGTAGGCACAAAGGTGGGCACTAGTATTGTTCCAGGGACACAAGAAAAGAGGCAGAAGCGAAAAATTGTTACTTTGAAGGGACACTTTTACTGTAAGTCACAGATGGGGTATTACTTTTTGGGGGCACAAAGGGGTCACTATTACCTTATGGTGGGCACAAAAACAAACTCTTACTATGGGATTCATAAAAGGGAAGTAACTATTTATTTCTGAAGGATGCAAAATGGGTATTATTACTATTCGGGTACATTAAGAAGAGCATTATTATTACTGTGGGACACAAAGGGAGCTTTATTACTTTGTGGTGGACACAAACAGTGGAATTTTACTGTGTAGGGGCAGAGAGGGTGAAGCTAATATTTTGTGGAAGTACAAAGGCAGTATTAATAATGTGTGAAAAAACACCAGTGGACATGAACCCTAAGCAAAACACAAAAATCTTGCAAAGAGGAAGAGTCAGACTTGTATAGAGGGTGTAGATGTAGAGTCAATCGGGCAATCAAGGCAATACAAAACAAGGATTCTAAAAATACAAGGGACTAACACAATGAGCCAGTAAGGATCTCTGCAGCCAAAACCAGTAGCTCACTTAGCAGAGCTCCCCATGGGAGACAGGAGTCTCCAGGTTCAAATCCTGACACATTATTATTTTGTGATTTGTACTATGATGGAATTATTAATATGAACAAACACTTGCTTTGTGGGGCACAACAGGAGGCACTAGTACTGTGTAAAAGATAATTAAAGGAGCACTGGGGAAAGCAGCAGGATGGGGAGTTGTGTAGAGATGAAAGAAGAAGTCTTCATGGTGAACTGATCCCTGATAGAGAAAAGAGTGAACGACTACAATCAGAGAGGACAGCACCTGTGAGTCATATAACTATTCTGTATTCATTTCTCCTGGCAGCTGACTATTATTTGGCGACTGCATCATTTAGAGATATACTATCATATATTAAGGCCTATTCAGACACAACAATTCTCACTCAAAATTTGCTCAAACCCGTCTTTTGAGCCATAACCATTGTGTCTAAATGCATGGACATCGTGCAGACTTCGTGCACGATTCGTTCCTCGCTCAATTCTAGTTTTCTAGAATTGAACAATGAACTCTTATCAGCGGTGCAGGCTGTTATCACAGTCGGCAGTGCTGTTAAGATTCTTTCAGCTCATGTCACTCTGGATGCTCATGTCACAGCAGGATGTGAGCTGTAAGCACGGAGAACAATGCAGCTGTTTGCTTATGCAAAACAGCTGTATTGTTCGCCGAGCGATAGCAGCGGTGTTCAGCTCCGCCTGCATAGCTCTTTAGTATCTAATTAACAAGTATAGACTATGCAAAGATGATCGCTCAAAACTGTAACTCAAACTGTCGTTTGAGCGATCATCATTCAATGTAAATGGGGTCTAAGAGCTAAGCTTCTGTATCTAAGACTGTCTGTCACTTTATTAAATTTGTCTCATAGATATGCTGTCCCAGATGTAAATACTTTTGGTGGATAGAGGCGAGGCATGTGCCCATGATGTTTTAAGACCCTAGCAAAACCCCTAATATGTGCACCGTTGTGCAATACTAAGTTTCCCAATTCTCATCCCTATGTTAATGTTTTATCGATACAATAAATCTGATCTAACTAGGTCTGAAAAAAGTAACTAAATGATTATTGTTATGTTTTTAACCACTAAGAATATATTTTTATATTTTAAATGAAATACTATGTATATACAGTACATACTTGGTTTGCAGCAGCAAGGTCAGTAGTCACCAGAGCTCTGTCTGACTGTAGGTGTTCTATCCTTTGAGAGGAAGCATCCTTCTTTCGCTGACCATGGTTTCTGACTGAAAACCTGGCTACCTTGCTGGAGTTGATTTTCTCTTCTTCCACTCTAAGCGATACCATGCCGTGAAACTATATTGACAAACATTGTAAAAACATCACAATGTACTTATCTATCTATACAGCAATATTTTGGTAGAAATTCTACTTAGCCAAGTAATATTTTACTGTGCAAAATTAGTGACATCCAACAAGTCTTCCAATTTCAGTCATTTGGGTCTATACGTCTATTAGAAATTTGGTGACATCCCACATGGGAGCTGTAATGGAGACAAGATTGGTTCCAATTTCCTGTAATTATGAGATATAATTAAATGTGTTCCCGTGAACTACAATGTTTATGGTTTATTCATAGGATAGGCCATCGATATCAGATTAGTGAGGGTTCAACACTTAGCACCCCTGCCCATCAACGGATTGAAGGGGACAGTGAGCGCCACATCTCCTTTATTGTTGACCAGGTACAACTCTGTAAACATTCACTTGAATGGGGTTAAGATGCAATGAGCTGTAATACTTGGCATGCCGCAACTTACAAGACTTAATGTAATTAGCAGTGATCATGGCAGTTAACTGTTTAGATGCAGCAGTCAAAGCTGAGTAAACAGTCAGCAGGGGGAGCCCCATCCCTTTGTCCCATCGGCACCCCCTGCAACACGATCATGGGGTGTCATTAGATCAGTATGGCAACCCTGAGCCTACTGAAGGATCCCAGGGCTGCGATGTATGGATGTCTATAAGTTCTAACTGTGGCAAGGCTTGATAGGCAACAACAAAAATTGCTATATACTGCAATACTGAAGTATCGCAGTATGTAGTACAACCAATCAAATAATCACAAGTAGAGATGAGCAAACGTACTCGTTGAGTGCAGTTACTCTAACGAGTATCGCTATTTTCGAGTAACTGGCTACTCGGGCGAAAAGATTCGGGGGGCGGCGGGGTGGAGCGGGGGGTAGCAGAGGGGAACAGGGGGGAGCTCTCTCTCCTCCCCCTCTACCCCCCGCAACCCCGCTCTCACCCCTGGCGCCCCCCAAATCTTTTCTCCCGATTAGGCAGTTACTTGAAAATAGCGATACTCGTTCCAGTAATTGCTCTAAACGAGCACGTTCACTCATCTCTAATCACAAGTTCAAGTCCGCTGTGGGAACTAAGTGAATGGATAAAAAAAGATTTAACCCCTTAACGACCAGCCCATAGTGTTTTTACGTCCTGCCCAAGTGGGCTTTATTCTCTGAGGACGTAAAAACATGCGTCCTGCAGAGAATAAAGCCCCGTGGGCTATGGACGTGACAGCTCCATGCTGTCGGTGCCCGCAGGTAGCCGACAGCATGGAGCTGTCATCCTGGGCTGTGGGCAGTCCCCCCCGGCATTGCGATCGGCGCTATCCAATGGATAGCGCCGATCGCAATAAAGTTAAAAAAAAGTTTAAAAAGTTTAAGATTCAGCTGCCCTGATGGATCGGATCCATCAGGGCAGCTGAAAATACTCACCTGGCTTCCCCGATGTCTGCCGCGATGAATGGGTCCTCCGGGACTGGGGGCGGCTCTTCTGCGCATGCACGCCAGACGAATGACATCACGCGCATGCGCAGAAGAATGGGAACCCTGGGGAGTTTAAGGTAGCCGAGAACCAGGAGGTGTCCCCGGACCCGCGATCGCCGCTATCCAGTGGATAGCGGCGATCGCGAAAAAGTTTTTTAAAAAGTAAAAATAAACTTAATTTCACCTCCCCTCATGGATTGGATCCATGAGGGGAGGTGAAAATACTCACCCCCGGTCCTCAGCGGCATCCCGGTCTCCGGGACCGGAGTCCCCTTCTGCGCATGCGCGCCCGATGATTGACATCGGGCGCGTGCACAGAGGGGCTCAGGACCCGGGAAATTTAAAATCCCTCTGCTCCTGGCTGCCATGTGTAGCCAGGAGCAGAGGGATGTCCCTGCAGAGATGATCACTGTTATCCAATGGATAACAGTGATCATTTAAAGTAAAAAAAAGTGTAAAAAAGTAATTTAAAAAAAGTGTAAAAATGTTTAAAAAGTAAAAAAAAAAGTTTAAAACGCTTACATTTCATCTCCCCTCATGGATCATATCCATGAGGGAGGATGAAATTACATACCTAAGGCCCCCGGATTCTGCCAAAGCGGCAGACGCATGCGCAAAAGCCGTGGATTGCCAGGATAACTTAAAATCTCCCTGCTCTTGGCTACAAAACTTATCCAAGAGCCTGGAAATTTCACGGGGGGGGGGGGGCCGTGGTGAGCAGTTCCTGATCACGTGTTCGCTGTTATCCAATCGATAATGGTGATCACGTAAAAGTTTTTAAAAAAAGTTAGTTTCATCTCCCCTCACTGATGCGATCAGTGAGAGGAGATGAAACTTTTTACCGGAGACCTCCGTATTTGCACCCCGACGCGATCCTCATCCGTGAACTTACCCGGATTCTGCACATGCGACCACCGGCAAAATACCCGACACATGCGCAGAAGTCGGGGAGCCCAGGAAACTTAAAATCTCCTTGCTCTCGGCGACCAACGCTCACCGAGAGCCTGGAGCAGTGACGGGTGGCCTTGTTGAGCGGTGCCCGGTCACGGGATAAAAAGGTAGCGATCTACCTTAGGTCGGTCTCACGTGACCGGATAGGAATTACGGATTCCACATGCGTCTGATCCGTGGTAATACGCAGATCAATCGCATTGGATTACACAATTCCGCTCACATTAGCGGGTCGGAATTGCGTAATCCACTCGCAGAAAAGAGAACGCAGCAGGTTCTATTTTACCGCGGCTATCCGCAGCACAGAGCCTATTGTGCTCCATGGTCATGGATATACCCGCTGCCCATACACAACTACGTTGTATACAGGCTGCGGGTACCCGTGTCATCGCTAACCGACGGTGCGGGAAATACAAACAAAAAAAAAATTTGTACTGCGAATGACCGCCTGTACATTACGCGGCCGTACGCAGGGTCACAGCCCGGCTCACAGATGGGATCCGCTGCGGGCCTCCGCAAGTGGATTCCACCTACGGCTGCGTGAGCCCGGCGTTATTCAGACCGCTACCAGTAATACGTATTTTACAAGAAGCCCGGGGAACGCTTGCCTTCCTGCATTTCCAGGAGCACCTTATTGAGTGTCTTCTGTGTGAGACTGCCGCACCTCAGCAAGCTTACGGAGACTCACAGAGCGCCACTTTTTACACCCCATACCCGCCACTGAGGTCAAGAAATGACCCCCAAAAAGCATGAGAGGAGGGGGGATACACGGTTTTATTGCCCCATGGGCCCATTCCAACCAGCCTCCGTAATTACCCCTGTCTTCAGAAATACCACACAGTTCACATTATTACTTTTATCTAAGATTTGCGAACGCTGAAAAGGGCGCGTGGGGGGGGGGGGGGATTTTGAGGGAGTCAATTTTTATTCCGTACAAATAAGCAATGGGGCCTGGAATTTATTCAGCTGTGCCCTGAAATCCAACGGGTGTTCCCTCCTTTATAAGCCTTGCCATGGGTCCTGTAAGTAAATTAGGGCCACAATGGGTATGTTTCTGAACACGGGACAAACGGGGGTATCCATTTGGGGGTGAATGTCTTCATTCCTATGTACGCTGTACAAAAAAACTGTTTTTAAATTTAAAAAATTGCCAAAAAAATTGAAAATCGTAACTTTTTCCTTCTGCTTTGCTTAGATTCATTCAAATACTGTGGGGTCAAAATACGCAGTACACCCCTAGATGAATTCGTTAAGGGGTCTAGTTTTCAAAATGGGGTCATTTGAGGGAGTTCTTTATAGTTTTGGCCGCTCAATGGCTCTATAGGTGGGCAATGGGGCCTGGAATTTATTCAGTTGTACACTGAAATCCAACGGGTATTCCTTTCATTGTAGCCCTAGCCATGTGTCCCGTAAGTCTATCAGGGCCACAATGGGTATGTTTCTGAACACGGGACAAACAGGGGTATTCATTTTGGGGTGAAAGTCTTCATTTATACATGTGCTGTACAAAAAAACTGTTTTTAAATTGCCGCAATAGCCCAAAAAATGAAAATCGTAATTTTTTCTTACTGCTTTACTTAGATCTATTCAAAAATTGTAGGGTTAAAATACACAGTAGACCCCTAGATAAATTCGTTAAGGGGTCTAGTTTTCAAAATGGGGTCATTTGTGGGGGTTCTCTATGATTTTGGCCGCTCAAGAACTCTACAAGTGGGCAATGGGGCCTAAAAGGACTTCAAGCAAAATCTATGTTCTGAAAGCCACTGATTACTCCTTTCATTTTGGGCCCCATTGTGCATGCGGACATAATATTAGGGCCACAATGGGTATGTTTCTGAAAACAGTACAAACAGGGGTATCCATTTTGGGGTTCACGTCATCCTTCATATGTGTGCTGTACAAAAAAAGCTGTTTTTAAAGTGACAGAATTGCCAAAAAAACAAAAATTCTAATTTTTTTCCTTTTGCTTTGCTTGAATTTATTCAAAAACTGTGGGGTAAAAATCCGCAGTACACCCCTAGATAAATTCGTTAAGGGGTCTAGTTTTCAAAATGGGGTCATTTGTGGGGGTTCTCTATGGTTTTGGGCGCTCAAGAACTCTACATGTGTGCTATGGGGCCTAAAAAGACTTCAAGCAAAATTTCTGTTTTGAAAGACACTGACTACTGGTTTCATTTTGGGCCCCGTTGTGGACTCAGATATAACATTTGGGCCACAATGGGTATATTTCTGAACACAGGAGAAACAGGGGTATCCATTTTGGGGTGTAAATCCTCATTTTCATGTAAACTATTGAAAAAAAATATGTCTTTAAAATGACAGATTTGCAAAAATATGAAATTTTACTTTTTCTCTTCTAAATTGAATTAATTCCTGAAAAAAAACTGTGGGGTCAAAATACTCACGACACCCCTCAGTGAATACATTAAGGGGTGTAGTTTTTAAAATGGGGTCATTTGTGGGGGTATCTATCATTCTGACACTTATGAGCCTTTCCAATCTTGGCTTGGTGTAGGAAAACAAAGTGTTCCTCAAAATGCTAAAAAGTAATGTTAAATTTGTACGTCTCCTAAATAGTTAAAAAAAAACAAAAGTTTTTCCAATGTGCGCCCAAAATAAAGTAAACGGGTGGAAATATATATCTTAGCAAAAATTTCTATATTATGTTTGCACATATTTAAGATATTGCAGTTGGAAATGTGAAAAAATGACGATTTTTTCAAAATTTTCCCAATTTTGGCACTTTTAATAAATAAGCACAATTTCTATCAGTCTATTTTTTCCGCCTAAATGAAGTACAACATGTGGCGAAAAAAAAACAATGTCAGAATCGCTTGGATATGCAAAACCTTTCTGATGTTTTTCCATGTTAAAGTGACACATGTCAGATTTGCAAAATTTGGCCTGGTCATTAAGGCGCAAACAGGCTTGGTCACTAAAGGGTTAAGAAAGTTTTTTTTAACAGTAAAAAAAATTTAAAATATTTAAAAAAATGTTTTCCAGATTAAAAAATGTAAACAATTTAAAAACTGCACATATTTTGTATCGCCGTGTACTTAAAAGTCCAAACACTTAAAACATCACAATATTTATTTTGCATGTTAAAGCCTGTAAAAGAAAAAAAAAAGGACAGAATGCCAAAATTTTGATATTTTATGATATCTCAGCTCCCAAAAAATTTGAATAGAAAGTGATCAAAAAGGTCCTAATAATAACTACAGCTCACCATGCAAAAACAAGCCTTCACACAGCCTAGTCAGCAAAAAATCTAAAAGTTACAGGTCTCAAAATATGGCATTAGGGCTCAGTCACGCGGGCGACGATCCGCGCATATTTTCACGCAGAAAAACAGCCGCACCGCGTGCGGACGAAAATCCGCATGACCAGCTCCATTGCCACCCATATGTTCCTTTTTTAACAAGTGCAAATGTCGGCGGTGCAGCCATTTTTCCATGTGGAAATACGTACGGATCACCACTGATACACGCGTACAAACGCCCGTGTGACTAAGCCATCAGAAAGCAATTATTTCTTTTAAAAAAATGTTATTTACTTTTTAAAAATAGAACATTAAACAAGTATTTAAATTTGGTATCACTGTAATCTTACTGACCCATAGAACAAAGTTTATATTTTATTTTTATTGCACTGTGAACGCTGTAGAAACTAACCCCCGCCCCCAAAAAATGGTGCAATTGCATTTTTTTGAGTAGCTCCCCACTTACATTTTTGAAAGTTTTATCATATATTATTTGGTACATTAAAAAGGTAGCATTAAAAATACAACTCGTCCTGCAAAAAAAAACAAGCCCTCATATGGATAGGTCAGTGGAAAAATTAAAACGTTATAGCACTTGGAAGGCGAAAATAAAAACATCTGTGGTTCTGAAGGGGTTAAAGGATCGACTGTTATGCCTTGGTCAGATCTATTTGGGTAACATGAAGGGGACCTATACAATATTAGGCAGCTGGTTTGAATGTTATTGTTGATCAATATATGTTGCAATGCAGAGTCTAGTATCAGGGTATAGCAGGTTCAAGCACTCTTACAACATTCCTCAATCACAAAAAGTGTATATACACTGCTGTGTAAATGTTTTAGGCCGGTGTGGAAAAAATGCTGCAGAGTAAGAATGCTTTCAAAAATAGAAGTGTTGCCTGTTTCTTTGTGGTTCTTCAAAAGAGCTGACCAGAACATCTTGAAACCCCAGTCTGCTTTGAAATCTTTGCCTGGGAGAGACCCTGCTGATGTAGTATAACTACTTTGTGGCTTGTTGCTGTGCTCAGTGTATGCCCTGTGACATGAAATTGTCTTCCACAACCTCACCTTTGTAGCAGAGTTTGACTGTTCCTCTCCAAATTGTAAGCCTCCTACACAGCTGTTTCTGTTTCAGTTAATGGCTGTATTTCAGCCTACACATGATGATCATTTTCATCTGTTTCTTATAATTACTTAGTCATATACCTGGCTATAATCCTACAGAATCCCTGACTGTGTGCAAGTGTACTCAGAAGAATTGATGCTGCTTTGCAGACAAAGGGTGATCACACCAAATATTGAATTGATTTAGATTTCTCATTTGTGCATTCACTTTGCATTTTCTTAAATTGGCAAAAATATACTATTAAACTTTTTATTTCTGTAAGAACTCTTACTTTGCAGCATTTTTTTCACACCTGCCTAAAACTTTTGCACAGTATTTTACCTTTTCCTTTTTATATTGTGCTAATTCTGCAGAAACCTGTTGAACAAAAGATGACCACTTACTGTATAAATCATGTCTGTTCCATTACGGTGCAGAGATGATGGTTTTATCTAAAATGATGAAAACAATGCTATGTTAATTAACTTTACCATACCAATGAGAGTGCAATGTGTGTTATAAAACACTTAACGACTAATATGGGTTGACAACTGTTTGAAGTGAGTGCCACGTATGGCAACTCTAGTCAGGTCTACATGGTCGCTCTATGAACATTGCAATGGATCTCCACTTTATTAATGTGAATATAGAATCAAAAAATAACATGTTACTCAAAATCAGCTTTTCATTATAAACTTATTTTAAAAAATGTTTATGTGGTTATCCACATTACAAAATCTTGTGCTATTCCAATTTTCCCACTGGCCACTGAAGCAGTCCTAAAAGTTGATGCTTCCTGTTCTCTGCAGCTCACTTTTCAGCTTTGCTGTACACATTGGGACAGCATTATCACATCCATTTAATCGTAGTTAGAAAATGGGAAAGTTACTGAAAATGTTTCCCTACCAACTCACTCACATTTATTTCAGATGTCCCAAAGCACTATCTATAGATACAACATAGGGAGGAAGTGCATCTCCAATACAGCCATTCTTACAGAAGTTTTAAAAAAGAAATAGCGATAACATTGAAAAGAGAACAAGCAGAAATTCTTAAATGTTCAGTACTTAAGATATGTCATTAATAGAGATGAGCGAGCGTACTCGGAAAAGCGCTACTCGCTCGAGTAATTTGCTTTATCCGAGTATCGCTGTGCTCGGGTCTGAAGATTCGGGTGCCAGCATGGAGCGGGGAGAGCGGGGAGGAACGGAGGTAAGATCTTTCTCTCCCTCTCTCCCGCCCGCTCTCCCCTGCTCCCCGCTGCGACTCACCTGTCAGCCGCAGCGGCACCCGAATCTTCAGACCCGAGCACAGCGATACTCGGATAAAGCACGTTACTCGAGCGAGTAGTGCTTTTCCGAGTACGCTCGCTCATCTCTAGTCATTAACATTGAGATATTTCCTTTAAAGAGACTGTCTCATCAGAGACAACCCCTTTTAAAATGTAGTAGCTCGCTCCCTGCACTTCGGTAAACACAGGCAGACAGGCACTTTGCCTGTAGAGGATGCTGCAGGAGAAATATAGTATCCCAAGATGACCATTCTGATGAATGATACAAGGAAGACTCAAGTCCTGCAGTACGAGAGCTGCTCTTATAGAGCGGCTGTCTGTTCTGGCTAACAGAACAAGTTCCCGAGCAGGGAACCCTCCTTTTTGATGTTGATATTCTCTAATAGGTCATGTGGACAGAGGTTGTCTTTATGAGATATCCCCTTGAACCCCTTAGTACCAAAGCCTGATTGCGCCTTAATAACCAACTAACTTTTCAGGGTTTTTTTTCTACTTAAGTATTACTGTGTATTATATGGTTCCATCAGCCTCATAGGCTACCATGGATCCAGCGGTTTCTCCAGTCCCTCCTATCAGAAGTTGTGCCAGGCTATCAAAAGACAGCCGAACCCCTGCTCTCCCTGGCATTGGAGACCTGTTCCAGGCTTCTGATGCATCAGAATAAGGCACCTTACTGAAGAAGTTTTGCACACGAATACTTTTGATGACCTATCTTTAGAATAGATCATCAATAGTCAATTGGGTCCATCATTCTGGATCCCAGCTGATCAGGCGCCTGCACTCATTGCCGCAATACACAGGGGTCAGTTATTAACTCCGACCCTTGTGTAGTGGCTAGTACTAATAATTGTAGCCACCGTTCTCATTGATTTTAATGACAGCTGTACCTGAAACTACGAGCGCTGGCCACTACACAGGGAAGCCATCTGCTTCCACTCCGACCCCTTGTATTGTGACACTGACAGCAGGCACCCGATCAGCTGATCAGCCAGGGTCCCGAGCGGCGGACCCCAGCCAATCAACTATTGATGATTGCTCCATAGGATAGGTCATCAATAGTATTTCTGTAGAAATTAGAAAACCATTTTAGGCCTAACAGTAGCAACACAAGATTAAGAAGATGAGATGAGAGTTACAACCGAGCCCTGCCTTTATTATGTAATAAAATAGATTGTGTTTGTGAATGCATCTGCTTAAGTGCTTTGTCCTATACTTCTAACATTTGTTAGCTCATTTCATTCACAGATTATGTTACCAGTGATTCTTTAATAAGTATAACACATAAAAGTGAGAAGAAAAACAAATCTGTCTTTAATTAAGGGCTGAGAACATGAAGTGGGTGAGGAGAACTCAAGTAGCATTTAATGAAAGGTTTGTACCGTACATACGCATGCTTGCTGCGTTCTCACTTTATGTTCTTTATCTGGTGGTGTTATGACAACTGTTCAGTAAATTCTATAGTAAATGTCATCTTACTACATACCTCTCTACTTATTTTGGAAGGCAGAAACAGAATATGAGCTTAGTTGGAAACTAAAAATGCACCATCTGATAAACTGTAGGGCAGGCTCAATCACCATACAACCATAGTATAGGTGCTAAGCAGGGGCGTAACTATAGGGGATGCAGGGGATGCGGTTGCACCCGGGCCCAGAAGCATTAGAGGGCCCATAAGGCCTCTCTTCTCCATATAGGGAGCCCAGTCCTATGAATAAAGCATTATAGTTGTGGGTCCTGTTACAGGTTTTGCATTGGGGCCCAGAAGCTTCAAGTTACGCCTCTGTGCAGAGGGCCAGGTTGAGCAAGTTAACCAAATGCACTAACAAGAATTTACAGCTGCATATTTAAAATGTGCTTCTGGGTAGCACATTTTAAATGTCCCGCTGTAAGCAGCTGGGACTTCCTCAGCAGGAACGGAGGACAGAAGGGGACTCCCTCCACCTTCTTCCCCCAGAGATTTCCCTATAGTGTGGAGAGTGAGGGGGGCAGGGTTACAGGGCTTCCCAGAGAGCATGGGAGGAGAGGACAGGGCTAGAGGGATCCACCCTCTAGCCTTGCCTTCTCTTTGCTCTGGGGAATCTCTGTGAGAAGCCCTATAGCCCAGCACGTTCTCTCTAGCCCCGCCCACTCTCTGTGCTATGGGGATATCACTCAGGGATCCCTAGAGCAGGGAGAGAGAGCATGGCTACAAGGGATTAACCCATAGCAGGGAGAGACAGAATGGGGCTATGCATTAATTCCCCATAGCCCCGCTCTCTCTCTCTCCCTGCTATGGCAAAATTTCTCTAGGCTCCTTCACACTGGTGAGAGCGATATCGAGCCGTGATATAAGTGATTCACATGGAAACAGCCTTGCATCCCTGAGGGAGTTCCTTTCATCGCTGCCGTGGCTGTCACAGCTTCCACAGGGGATCGCGATGTCCTTCCACTGTTTTCAATGGGGTCGACGCTGCTTACGCCCGCCCCATTGAAAACACGTGGAAACCCCTAGATGCGACAGCCTCGCATCCATGCGGGGCTGAAGGAATCCCCCACCACAGTTGTCACAACTGCAGCAGGGGATGGCGATATTCTCCTGGAGCAGCTGCACTTTTTTTAAAGCAACACTCTGCTCCAGTGAATGGGTGATTTTTACGTGCATGAAGCTCGGGTCTTCTGCGCGGGAAAAATTGTCAGTTCACATGGTTTTTAGTGTAGTATAAGTGCGATTTTTTTTCATGCACCTATACTGCACTAAACCACGTTCATGTGAACGAGGCCTTAGGCATATTTTTTGAAGATTTGCTCATGTCTAATTAACCATAATCTAAATGTATTGTATGGTAAACCTAAAAGTTTAATAAGTTCCTATTGTTTTCAGAAACATATATAAAAGAAGACGCAGGATACCCATTCTGCTTTGGATGCTCTATTGCGAACAGTCACTGAAAACGGACGTATACCTACTGATACAGAAGGGCAAATATCTGCTTTCTACTGCGACTCAGGCGAGGAACATAATCAGTGGAGCTCTATGTCATCCAGTTCCAGATCCTATCCTGTGAGCTTCCTTGGAATGATGAAGTTCTTCAAGCTTCTTTCTACGCTGAGCTCAACAGTCACCTTAAGGATAAGCTGGAATCAACCTTCCAACTTCTGTTAACAAGTGGATGTCATGGACCATTCAACTCTTCTTGTAAAGAAAGCTGAAAATCCCATGCAGTTTGGGGATTCTGTACCTTCCTCACACCACTAGAGAGATCTTGATGCTTGTCCTTTGGTCATTTCTTATATTGTATTCCTTCAAGGCCAGCAGCATGAAAAAGTCCCAGCCCCATGTGTGAACAGAAGGATCATTCTGGGTCCAACTTTACTCTCCTTCGAGACAAGTTTGTATTTCCTATGACTGTCTTTTTAAGGACCCAATCTGAATCCTGTCAGACGTATGTGGATTTTGAGGCCTGCAAAAAATGTAATTGACCTTACTTTGGCCAGATGCCTGAACCTGCCTTTATTAAAAGGGGCTTTCCAAGTTATTATTTTTTTATGGAGCTGCCCATGCCCCAAAATCATAAACGAGCCTATACTCACTTGTGCTGCATCATCCATTGTCCATCTGTCACCTGTAGGCTCCAGTGTGACACATTATACATGTACACAGTAATGTATACTTTTTCTTACTGGATAGCACAAGACTGTATTGGAATCATGACAATATGTATAACTTAATTTCACTTTAGGGGGGGTTCACACAGGGCGGATTTGCCATGGAAATTCCGTCCAGAATTTCCGCACGGCAAATCCGCATGCGGCCACTAATCTCGGGATTAGCCAGCCATGTGGACGAAACCGCGGCTGCGGCGCGGCTTTGCTGACCGCAGCCGTGGCTTTGCCGACCGCAGCCGCGGCTTTGCCGACCGCAGCATGTCCATTCTTTTTTCTTTCCGCTGTGGCCATGCTCTCCTCTATGGGAGCGCCGACCGCAGCGGAAGAGCGAGCGGTCGGGCCGCTTCAAAGCCGCAGCGGGTTTTTCCGCGGCGCTTCTCCCAGCGGAAATCTTGCGGTTTTTGCTGCGGCCAAACCGCGAGATTTCCGGCGGGAATCCGCCCAGTGGGAACCCACCCTTACTCTCTTCTCTTGAATGTCCCCATCAGCTGATTTATGACCACAACAAAGTTTCTCTCTGTTGGGGTCATAAGGGCTGAAAACCAAGCCCGCAGTCCAGCCTCACTGATTGAGACTCAGCCTGCAGTGTCTATATACGGTGATATGTAGAGGCTTCAGAAGACAAACATTGCAAAATGTTTGGTCACACCTTATTGCAAGATTATCAGCCCAAAATACATTCAGTTAAGTGAGAAAAAAAATTCTACCCCCCCCCCCAGGTGTCTATAGGCTCTAAAGCTTGACACATCTATAGCTAGACATCTCACCATGCATGGCTAACCATAGAATTAACAATATTAGGATCTCTTTTGTAAGTGCTAACTCACTTTTTCTTGTGTTTCAGTGTTTGCTAAAAACAATAGAGGAAACTAATGAACAGTGTTGTAGGATGTCACTGTAAGGAGTTGGCAATGCCAAGATGAACTTGTTAGGCATAATGTACATGTAAAGATTCTCTCTGCACTGATTATAGGTATAGTATACAATGTTACTGTTAGTGCTGCTTATCAAGATCAGCCGAGCAATAAAATTGGTCCGATTGGGTCATCCCGAACTGATTTTTAGCAAAACTCACCAGAAAAAATAGTTTTATGTGTAAGCATATATTCTTCCATGAATGGGCCTCAGTTGTTAGGCACTCTTGCCCTTCGGTGCTAGGATTCAAGTTTAAAAAAAAACTCCATCCAGATGTTGTCCTTGGTCCAGATTTTAACCTACCAGCTCTGAAAAGCAGCAGTACTTACAACTGAGCCACCACACCTATCTGTTCTGCTCCAGAGGAAGGGTAGAATAAGCACAAAGAGAACATGAGAAACCCATCTAGATGTTGTCCTTGGTCAGATTTGAACCTAGGACCCCAGCACTGCAGGGAGGGGAGGGGGAGGCTAGCACTGTTGCCTCGTAGTGCTGGGGTTCCAAGTCCAGGGCTGACTATCAAAAACATTTGCATGGAGTTTCTGTGTGCTCTTTGTGTTCATTGTTCTTATTCTTCTCCATCTTTTCCTGTTTTGGAGAAGGTGAAAGGAAGAAGAAGTGTGGTGGTTTGCAGAGTGGGAGTTCAAATATGACCAAGGACACATCTGGATGTTTTATTTAATGTTCTCTTTATTTAGTTTTCTTGTTCTGCTCCTCCTCTGCAGCAGAACAGACAAGTGTGATGTCTCATTTGTTAGCATTGTTACCTTGCAGTGCTGGAAATCTAGGTTCAAATCTATCCGAGGGCAACATCTGGATGGTGATTTTATGTTCTCTTTATGTTTATTCTTCCTGGTCTACTTCTCCTCTGTAGCAGAATGGACAAGTGTGGTGGCTGATCTGTAGATTCAAGTCTGACTAAAAGTAACATTTGGATGGAGTTTCTCAAAGTCCATGTAGACGTTTTCCTTGATGGAATTTGAACCTAGGAACCCAGCACTGAAATTCCCCGATTTACAATCATTTCTTGAAAATCGCGTATGGCACTCCCGGCCCGAATATTTCAATAGTTGCTCAACACTAGTTACTATTCTGCAAAAAGTTTTCTATAACCTAACATATAGATACAGAAATCTGCAGATACATAAGTTCTCATCTCATTTCCATTGCTGTGAATGTTAGGCAAGGTTCTCCTACTAGTTGATTGTTGAATGCTGACTGTAACTAAATTGTGCAACTCTTGTAATTATTCTTATTCCCATTCAAACTCTATACAAATTTTTAAGACTATGTAGATTAATAAACTGCTTGATTTGTAAGTTACAATGATTTACAAGACACAATCCTAGATCTTGTGCGATATTATGGAGACACTACAAAGTTTACATACACCATTCTCCATATTTTATTATGCACCACAATAAGCATCCAAGTATAAATAGGCAGTGAGATTTGCATTTGCAGGTTGTGCTGATCTAGAATTAATGGTCTGTAAGACGCCAGCAGATTTACAAGATTTGGGCGTACTGTTTAACAGTAAATGGGCCCTTGTCATTAAACGCCTAAGGCAATCTCCAATGTGTCTTTGGATAATTGGAAGTAATTTTACTCTTTGGGTGCTGGGCATTCCAAATCATATTGCAACTTTTAGGCATTATCTCATATAATTAGTGTGTAAGTCAAGCATTTCCCCAGGGTCTCTATTAAAATAATTTAATACCAAGTTCCAGTCCCTGTGGAAATAGCATGTTGTGTCCAACTTTTACACTGCTATGAACACAGGATTACTTTTTCGGTATACAATCATATAGATAATGTTGATGCAGTAAAGATAATTAGTTATTTTTTTTAACTCATGGAAATATTGCAACTGGCCATAATCAATCAAATTATTATTTTTTTAAGATTTATGTTGTATTTAAAAGGGAGTTCTGATCCCTAACTTGCTTGAAGTGATTGAAAATAAAACTGTCACATACTGTTTTAAGGCTGTGGACACCTCAGGGGTATTTTTTTTCACTTAAATGCACATATTGTGGGCTGACGATTATTTTTGTACTATGGTTTAAGTAAAGGGGTTGTCCAAGATAAAGCCTCTTTGTAAAAACAGGTCCCCTGTGTAAAAAAAAGAGAAAGTAATAGGGAGCTTATACTCACTTCTCTCAGCTCCCAGCAAGCTCCAGGTCTCCTTACTGAAGTAATGTTCACAGGCTGCATTAGCTCATTTAAGGCCCATTTACACACCCCACACAGATAATCTTTCAAAAGATTGAAAGATCAGCGATCGTCTTGCATAAAATACTAAAAGGCACTAATTGCTATTACTACTTTATCAGCTTAATTTGCATGCAAATGAGCTTCTGGGAGATGTTGCAGAACTCGGCAGGAGGTCTGAGCTCTGTAATTAGCTCCATTGTTCAGCCATGGGCTGCTAAGAGAAAACTATGTAATCTCTAGCTCTCCATGGAGAATTCAGCACCTTGGACACAGCTGTTCTGCTGGCTGGGCTGACAGCTAAGAATAGCTGAGACAAAGCAATCAGCTGTTATCAGCCCTCCCTGGGCAGAACACAGTGTGTAGTCCACTTATCAGCTGTTATTCCGAACTATGGTTTTGAAGCAGAACTGAAAACCGTCGTTTGGCAGAAAACTGAAAGATGAGCACATTTAAGGCCCATTTAGACACAACGATTATTGGCCAAAAATCGCTCAAAGCCATCTTTTGAGCGATAATCGTTGTGTCTAACTGCACTGACATAGTGCAGTTTTCGTTAAACCATCGCTCATCGTTGTCTTTTAGCGTGCTAAAAAAACAACAATGAGTCTTATCAGGGATTCACAGTGGGATACAGCTGATACTATTGTTTCAGCTGTTTCCCGCTCCCTGATGATAAGCTGGGTATGAAGAACCACATGGAGAGCTCCGCTGTATAACAGCCAGGTGCTCCGTGCAGAAAACAGCTGTATGCAGAAGACAAGCGGGGCCCCCCCCTTGTCTTCTGCATCCTCCGCTCAGAATGCTCGGCTGTATAACAGTCAGGCGCTTGAAGCGGGGAACAGCTGGATGCAGGACACAAGTGGGGACACCCCGCTTGTCTTCTGCATCCTCCCCTGGTATCGATCAGGTGTATGACAGCGGGGCGCTCCCAGCTGGGAACAGCTGGATGCAGAGAACAAGCGACCCCCGGCCTGTCCTCTGCATCCTCCGCTGGGAGCGCTCGGCTATATGATAGCCAGGCACTCCCAGCGGGGAACAGCTGGATACAGAGAACAAGCGCCCCGCCCGCTTGTCCTCTGCATCCTCCGGTGGGAGCGCTCAGCTGTATGACAGCCGGGAGCTTCTAGCGGGGAACAGCTGGATGCAGAGAACAAGTGGCCCCCCGCTTGTCCTCTGCATCCTCCGCTGTGAGAGCAAGATGTTTGAGCGATCACCTTGCGCTTAAATGACACAACGATTATCGCTCAAAAGTCGCTCAAAAAGCATCTCTTGAGCGATAATCGTTGTGTGTAAATGGGCCTTTATACACGTCACAGGCCACTGCAACCTGTAAACAATAGGAGCCACCGGCAAGGGCTTGCTGGGAACAGAGAGAGGTGAATATAATATCTTTATTATTTTTTCACATGGAGGACCCATGTGACGTTTTATCTTGGACAACCCCTTCAAATATTTTGCACAGTTTGACTTCTGCAGCTTCTATATATCCTAGTAAATAAACTAAAGGTACTTGTACACGGTACGACTTTCAGGCACATAAGCGCCTGACAACTGTCCCAGCAACTATCACTTCTTGGTTTCACACAGAAGAGATAGTCTTGTCAAAGAGAGGAGATGGAACGTGACTGAGGTCTCTTCTGGCCGCCCGCCTCCATTCACCGCAAATAGGCAGTCGCTCAAAGATTCAAGGACTCCTGTTTACACGGAACAAGAAGTCACTCAATAGTCGCTCCATTTCAAATCACTGAAACAGAACAACTAAAGACTACTGAGCGACTTCTTGCTCAGTGCCTTGTACGGGGCCATGTGTACACGGGCCAACAGTCACTCATAATCACTCAATTCAGCGATTATTTGATTGACTATCAGCCCATGTAAAGGTACCTTAAGTTTCAACAGAAGATTTGTTGGTGAGGCTGGACTGATGCTTAGGGTCCGTTTAGACCTGCCAATTTGTCGCTTGAATGAGCAAACAATGTCAGAGTTCGCTCAGTCGCTCGGGCAGCCTGTTTACACAGGCAGATACATTGTTGTCTCGTTCAAACAAGACATTGTTTAGTTGTTCACATTCACTGTATAAGTGAATGAGTAGGACTGAATGATCGGTATTTAAACCAAACGATTAGTAAACGAGCCAACGATGATTTTTATGCCCACATTAAATGAATGAAGAATGAAAAGTGAATGATTTATCATTCGTCGTTTGATCCTTGGCTGCGTTCACACTGAATGATCATCGTTCATTTTGGCTCGTTTGAACGATTTTTTTGAACACTAATCATTCCGTCTAAAAGCACCTTAAGATATCACGCAACTGCCACAGTTTAGCCGTAGACATTGGAATTAGACTGGTAGAACCTGCAGGGACCAGCCGATCCTCTGATGTGTATAGCAGCTTTTCGACTGTCCCCAGTTGGCAGATGTCGAGTGAGATAAGCCAGCTGGATTTAGACTGTCCAATCCTTTTGTTCTTGGGATATAAGCTGCTGATAGGGGTGTATGGCAGCGACTTTCTTCCCTCAGTACATTCAAAACACATGCATGTTTGGGCAAATGTGAATGTGTGCGGTAGGGTTGGGAGAAACGGCTGTTGGCCAACAGCTATCTAATATGTATGGGTGGCATTGAACATCACTTACTGATTTTCCATTTCTGATAAGCTTGAGTCTTTTCTTTTCATTCTGTATAAGGCTAAATGTTTCTGGCACATCCCCTCTGATGACCCCATCCGCCCCTCTTAAATTAGGAAGCGGAGATTCTTCTAGGGCATGGCTACAATGCAGATGTTCTGGTTTATTGGTGCAGTTTTGCCCAGTACTCTTCACCTTTTCTAGATGGCAATTTCCTATAATAAAAGTACAATTCCTTTAGCTGAAACATAAATATTGACATGGTATATGCGGGACTATGGAACAGTCATGGACATGGATACAAAAAATTAAGTTGTAACAGTAGAAAACATTCAGGAAGTTCTGCAACGGTAGCTCTGTTTTTCAATCATAGGAATTTAATCTTAAAGGGGTTGTCCCGCGCCGAAACGATTTTTCTTTTTTTTTTCAATAGCCCCCCCGTTCGGCGCGAGACAAACCCGATGCAGGGGTTTAAAAAAAAAAAAACGGATAGTACTTACACGAATCCCCGCGCTCCGGTGACTTCTTACTTACCTTGCGAAGATGGCCGCCGGGATCTTCACCCACGGTGGACTGCAGGTCTTCTCCCATGGTCCACCGTGGGCTCTGTGCGTTCCATTGCCGATTCCAGCCTCCTGATTGGCTGGAATCGGCACACGTGATGGGGCGGAGCTACGAGGACCAGCTCTCCGGCACGAGCGGCCCCATTCAGAAGGGAGAAGACCGGACTGCGCAAGCGCGTCTAATCGGGCGATTAGTCGCTGAAATTAGACGGCTCCATGGAGACGAGGACGCTAGCAACGGAACAGGTAAGTGAATAACTTCTGTATGGCTCATAATTAATGCACAATGTACATTACAAAGTGCATTAATATGGCCATACAGAAGTGCTGAACCCCACTTGCTTTCGCGGGACAACCCCTTTAATGAATTATCACTGTTCAGTCTTCCATATTATATCGCAGGTCGGTGCTGGAAGTTATTGCCGAATGATCTGATGCTAAAGGAATGCATGATTTACATTAAATCTGAGGCAAGGAATCCTTCCAACGCCCCCATGCCTAGATCAACCTCAGTATTTATATAGAGCTTGCCAGTGAGTTTCTAAACACCGCTGGCTCCATAAATCTTGCTATAATACTAAAAGAAAAAGTCTGTGAGCATATTATAAGCTTGTAAACAAGTGAAAGTGAACTATAAGGCCCAATGTCCACCGGCAAATTTGATTAGCATAATCCGCGTGGCAGATCCGCAAATCAAGCCGTCTATAGAGATGCATGGACGTCCGCAAATGGCTTAAAACATGCAGATTTGATTTGCAGACCCTTTTGGTCCGGAAAACAAATTGCGGCATGCTTCATTTCTATGCGGATCCCGCACTGACGGCTTCCATTGAAGTCAATGGAAGCCGTCTGATCCGCGGCACATCCGCAGCTGACACTGTGGACGAGCCATGGATCCGCTGGAAAGCAGATTAAAAAAAGCAAAAACTGTACTGCGCATGTCTGATGGCGAGCCATGAGGACCATACGCAGTACAGCGATCCCGAAAGTGAAGGAATCCATGGACGCCGCTGCCAGGGAATGCAGGTAAGCAGGGGTCACTGGCCGTGGGCAGGGCGGGATTCCCAGTATGGAATCCGCGCAAGCTGTGGACATGAGGCCTAATTGTTCAGTCTAAATGCAGCCAACAATTGACAAATCATTCCCCTTTTGTCCATCATTCATTTTAGCCAGGCATAAACAGGCTGCCCCAGCGAATGAGCAAACTCTGACATAGTTCGCTAGTGCAAATGAAAAATCCGGTCGTCTAAACGGACCCTTAGATAGGCACTTAAAAGACAAATGCTTGCTTACGCCGTTTACCTGTGACAGTGCTGCCATCACTATGAAATCACCATTTCTCTGTGGTGTGCAAAGTATGCAAACCAGCTGATGGGCCTTAGGCCACCCTCACACATGCGCTTTGTAACGAGATTACCGAGGTCATTGTGGTACAACACTCTCATCTTGATTTTCAAGCGCTGTCTGCTCTATTTTGCCACATTTTGCACTTTTAACGCAGTAATTTAATCCTTTCCAATTCGTCTTATATTGAGTTTTCTCTGCATTGCTCCCATGTCTGGCGAGCTCCGGCTCTTGTTTCTAACAAAATGCAGAAGAAAGCTCCAACATTGTAGCTCTCTTCTGCATAGTGTGAGAACCATGTGCCATACTCATTGTATGCAGATATAGGATGCCTCTGTATGGCACTGTATTATCAAGATATCTATCTTTAAAGAAATTAGAAAAGAATAGTCTTATTAGATAAATGTATGTAATATCAATATACATCCACTTACAGGATTATTACAAATGATTTTCCCAATATGAGACACTCATAACTCACGTTAAATTTTTTAAAAACTTGCTAATTAAGGCTGCCTGTCCACGGGCGTTGCAGAGATCCGCCACGGTAGCCGCCGGGGAGCAGGAGCCAGCAAGCGGATCTCCGCGGTAAGCCTATCTGACAGATAGGCTCACCGCGGAGAATCGCGGCAATTTGCAGCATGCTGCGATTTTCCGTCCGTGAGTGAAGAATCACTATGACTCTCCTCTTATGAACAGGGGGGCTGCGCTTTCCATAGCAACACTATGGAAAACGTTCACTGCGTTCCCCGCGGCCGGATTATCGCCGCTGGGAACACAGTGAAAATTCGTCTGTGCACAGGAGCCCTAAATCATCATGACATCATTTTGATGTGTTTCTGTTGAGCAATTCCAAGGAATCCACACCGCACTGTCCCATCGAAAATAAATAAGAGCTGGGGAGTGTGCGGGTGGCAAGGAAATTGGATCAGAAAGGGTTAAGAAGGTATTGCTCAAAGCTATCTTTTGAGTGAGAATCGTTGGGTCTAAATGCGCAGATATCGTGCAGTTTTCGTGCACGAGTCATTCCTCACTCAATTCTAGTTTTCTTGAATTGAGCGATAAACTCTTATCAGCAGTGAAGGCTGTTATCACAGTCGGCAGCGCTGATAAGATTCTTACAGCCCCTGTCCCGCTGGTAGTTCACAGCGGGACGCAAGCTGTAATCGCAGAGAACAATACAGCTGTTTGCTTATGCAGAACAGCTGTATTATTCGCCAAACGATAGCGGCAGTGTCCTGCTCCGCCTGCATAGCTCTTTAGTAGCTACTAAAGACTATCGTTTGAGCGACTTCTGAGCGATCATCTGTCAGTGTAAATGGGGTCTTACAGTCCGTGTCTGCATGAAACAGCTCGGTAGCGTGCGCTGCCTCATTGAATATCAATGGGTCCGTATGCTGACGTTTTTTTTTTCACGTCCGACACACGGATGAAAAGACGCTAGTGTGTCGGAGACCTTTGTCGTCAAGTAAGAAAATGTGTTGCTCAATATGCCTTTTACAAATCAGGTTTATACTTCACAACATGATCTATATTCTATTCACATTGAAAACATAATTGTACAGAATTTTGCAGCATGATGGGAGCAACGCTTAAAAAGAAACACCTCTTTTCTTATGAAGGTTATCATTACTTGTGACATTTTGTTACTGAAAAGGGGGCAGAATTTCTGCAAAGACTGTTCCAGATTTTAAGATGGAGATCAAAAAGAATACCTCCTCTGGGGTCCACAATTTTCACTACAGCTCTTGTATTATTGCCAAGAACTGCATTCACAGGAGAATTTAGAATCACTTCAAAGGTCTCATCGTCCTCTTCTAATCCATCCTGGGTAATTGCTATATTCCACGTCTTGGTTGACACTCCTACAACAAGTAAACATTTCAATTACTCTTTTAATTACTATTTCAAACAACCTGGTGATAGAGAAATATATTAATTAGTATGTCTGCAGTTCGATGGGAAGAGACGATGGATGCCATTGTGCCCGCAAAAATCGGACTGCATTCCTGCTGTTATCTGTGGCAAGGAACTCACCCGCAGAAGCCCCTGGTCCATCGCATTTAACCCTTGCATCGTATAGCTGCATAGTGGTGTATGAAAACCTAAAATCCAGTCGGTGATTGACTGAAATAATAGAGATAGGGCTACATGGCAATTTTGACGGTGATGGGTGACGTGAAATCAAAACTACTATGTAGCACATTGCACTGTCATTGAACTCAAGAGAGTCGCAAGGCACAGGTTGCTGCAACCACACAGTCTCAGCCAACTGCAGCAACCTGCAACTCATACTGAGACTCCATTGAGTTCAATGGAGGTCAGCTGATCAACGAGTCGTTCGTCAGCTAATTGGATCTTTTATGCTCGCTGACTGGTAGCACTGGTATAAACGAGCAGTACAATTCAGCAGCCACCAGGTGTGGGGTCGCAGCTCAGCAATCAGTTTGCAATAAATTGTATATTTGCACGTTGTGTTTCATAAGCTGTAATATATTCCGTACTTAGAGGTGTATAGTATACAGTTTTTGTCATGCTAAAAAAATCTGATGATTTATTTCAGTTTTTTTCCACCTTTTTATGTGACCCATTATATCTGTACAATTCCATTGAAAAACAAACTAAAAATCTTTTAGGGTGGAAAAATAAAAATAACAAAACTAAAATAATGTGGTTGCATAAGTGTTCACACCCTCTTATATCTGGGGATGTGGTTGTGTTCAGAACTATCCAATCACATTTATACTCATGTTAATAGTAGTCAGCGCTCCGCTGCCATTATTTACAGGGATTCTGATTTACCCCATATAAAGTTCAGCTCTTCTAGAAGGATTTTCTTAGTTGTATTTTTCAGCAAAAGCCATAAAGATCTTACAACACATCAAAGGGAGAAGGGGACCAAAGCATTTCCAAGACATTACATATACCATGGAACAGATTGAAGACTTCATCAAGAAGTGTATATATTTATCAAAAGAGTGACATCACCGAGAACTGGACATCCCTCAAAAATTGATGAAAAGACCAAAAGAAAATTGGTCCAGGAGGCTGCCAAAGGCCGACAGCAACATTAAAGGAGCTGCAGGAATTTCTGACAAGTACTGGTTGTGTAGAGCATGTGACAACCGTCTCCCATATTCTTCATATGTCTGGGCATGAGGGTGGCAAGATGGAAGCCTTGTCTACTAAAGAGAAACATTCAAGCCCGGCTATGTTTTGCCAAAACCTACATCAATTATGACAAAAGTATGTGGGAGAACATGTTATAGTCTGATGAGACAAGGTTGAATTTTGAGCCATAATTCCAGAAGGTATATTTGGTTCAAAGCCAACACTGTGCATTATCAGAAGACCGCCATACTCACAGTGAAGATAGCGAAGGCAGCATTATGCTTTGGGTCTGTTTTTCTGCTACTTTAACGGGGGCATTAGTAAGGTGAAGGAAATTATCAACAGTTCCAAATATCAACCCATTTTGGCACAAAACCTTCAGGCCTCTGCCAAAAAGCTGAAGATGAAGAGGAATTTCACCTTTCAGCATGACAACAACTCAAAGCATATCTCCAAATCACCAAAAGAATGGCTTCACGAGAAGATTAAAGTTTTGGAATGACTCAGCAAATGCCTAGACCTGAATTCCATTGAAAATCCGTGGGTAGACCTGAAGAGGGTGCTACATACAAGATGCCCTTGAAATCTATTTTACTGACTCATCCCCTCTTGATGTCGGTTTATTGTTTTTCTGGTTATGTAATGCACTGTGATTTAACAGAAATATATCACTCCTTTAGTGTTTGAGGTCAAACAGAATCTGTTATTTTCTGACCATAACCTTTTCTCCTTTACTCTCCAACATTCTTGTCTCTCTCAGCACTCTCCTACTTATTACACACCCAGAAATCTATAGGCTGTTTCAGCCCAGCAATTTTCAGACTCCCTACAGTCCTCTTTGCCCCAATCTCTTTCCTCTCCTGTTCTGATGTGGCTGCTCTCATGGCGGGCTTCCACCATGGCTCACCCGCTCCGGCAGCCACAGGCAGTCAGGTCCATACTTGCACTCCATTATGTTGGGTTCTATCTCCACCCCCTTCCTTCTCTGCCCACTACCTGACCTCTGCCTGTAAGGCGTGTGCATGCTGCCACCAAGTCTCTTGAAGGACCATTGCACCTTCCCATAACTTGTTCTCCTTCAATCCGGTCATTGTTCCTGCTATGTTAGGCATCCATACTATAGGGTGGATGTCTAAACAATTTGGTTTGTGATAAAGACCGTCTTTGTGTATTCCTGTTCTGACTCCCAGTTATTCAGACTTCCGTGCTCCCTGACCTCAGCTCTGTTTACTGGACTTCATTATTGCTGCCTTCCCTAACCTGCCTAGACTTCGTTGTTGCTACTGTGCCACCAGCCCCAACCATTGCTACGTCTCTTGATATGTTCGAACCATCAGATATTGCACCTTGGCCCATTGTAGCATCAGCAGCCATACTTTCAGGACAATCTGTGAGAGTAATGGCTTGGGGGCCACACAGCAAAGACGATATCCTGATTGGATGGTTGCAGGATGAAAACCATTGTTCCCCATTTGCTGTCTCCTCAGCCCAAAGTTAATTGAGTATATGGCAAGGTGAATCCACATCCATGTGCCTGACTGCTACCAAACATCATAAAGAAACCCTCAAAGCTGCCCTAGATGACCCTCTCAATGCAGACTATGGCAACCTTGGCAAATGCCTCAAACACATGTCCTTCAATGATGCTCTAGATGTGTTGTACGCCTGTGGAGGAAATCACAGACATTAAAAGACTGTGATTTAACAGAAATATATCACTCCTTTAGTGTTTGAGGTCAAACAGAATCAGGCACATAGGGACCTAAAGGACCATTGTAGTACGAAGCTAGTTTCTTAATGCGAGAGGCAAAGAAATAGTTGTCTACATACTTTTCCTAGTGTAGATGAGTTGGCCATTGTGCCATAGTATATTTTTAGCGCTAGTTTTAGCCAGATGCCTAAGTGATTGGGCTGCTGAATGTCAGGTCCCTGCTGTCAGAGACTGCTGAGGACCCTGGAGAAGGGAAAAAACAGTTTTTAGCACTGTATATGGAATAAATGGAATAACATTTATTGGTCCTTGTGATCACATGGTCGCTGGGATGCCAGTAGCAGGAGGCTGCTGGGTGTAACTGACCCTGTACAGCCCTAACCGTAAAAACTGCCAGTACAATAGGACATATTTCCAGGCACTGTTTTAGTGGAATAGTATAATAAAAATATCTATCTACACCCATGTACAGCCCACATGTGGTATTTTTTTAACCGCCTGATGCCACAGTCCACCACAAAAGTCCCTCTCATACATTGCTCAACCATCTGCGCACCCTCTTCATCCTCCTGCTACTAGCTGCAGGGCACAGGTCTCCTACCCCACCGTGTATTTCTTCTAACTTTAACCTCTCACCAGCTCCACAAAGAAACACCTTAAATCTGGTTAATATTCACTGTATACCTCCTCCTGTCTCCTTTAAGTATTTGCTCTGAAACTCTCAGTCAGTGTAAAACAAACTCCCCACCACTTCCCCTGAGAACAGGCGCGGTGGAGGAGTTGGTGTTCTTCTTTCTCCACAATGCACTTTCCAGGTCATCTGCCCTGTTCCCTCACTCACATTCCTTCTTTTTAGGTTCAGTCACTTAGACTCTTCCATCTGCTCCCCCTGCAAGTGGCTGTTGTCCACTGTCTTCCAGGCCCTTCTCACCAGTTCTTGGATCACTTTGCTTCCTTGCTACCCCATTTTCTCTCATGTGACATTCCAACTCTCATTATTGGTGACTTTAATATCCCTATTGATGAACCAATCTCCTTGTCTGCCTCTCAACTTCTAGTACTAACCACTTCCTTAGGTCTATCACAACTTACAGCTTCTTTCCACACACAGATAACAAGATACTTTCAGCTGTTCTCTTTCTGAATTTTTAAACTTCCCTCTGTTATTTTCTGACCATAACCTTTTCTCCATTACTCTCCAGCATTTTTGTCTCTCTCAGCACTCTCCTACTTATTACACACCCAGAAATCTATAGGCAGTTTCAGCCCAGCAATTTTCAGACTCCCTACAGTCCTCTGCGCCCCTAATCTCTTTCCTCTCCTGTTCTGATGTGGCTGCTCTCATGGCGGGCTTCCACCATGGCTCACCCGCTCCAGCAGCCACACACAGTCAGCGCCATACTTGCACTCCATTATGTTGGGTTCTACCTCCACCTCCCTTCCTTCTCTGCCCACTACCTGACCTTTGCCTGTAAGGTGTGCGCATGCTGCCACCCAATCTCCTGAAGGACCATGCACCTTCCCATAACTTGTTCTCCTCCAATCGGTCATTGTTCCTGCTGTGTTATGCATCCACACTATAGGGTGGATGTCTAAACAATTTGGTTTGTGATAAAGACCCTCTTTGTGTATTCCTGTTCTGACTCCCAGTTATTCAGACTTCCGTGCTCCCTGACCTCAGCTCTGTTTACTGGACTTCATTATTGCTGCCTTCCCTAACCTGCCTAGATTTCGTTGTTGCTACTGTGCCACCAGCCCCAACCATTGCTACGTCTCTTGATATGTTCGAACCATCAGGTATTGCACCTTGGCCCATTGTAGCATCAGCAGCCATACGTTCAGGACAATCTGTGAGAGTAATGGCTTGGGGGCCCCACAGCAAAGACGATATCCCGCTTGGATGGGTGCAGGATGAAAACCATTGTTCCCCATTTGCTGCCTCCTCAGCCCAAAGTTAATTGAGTATGTGTCAAGGTGAATCCACATCCATGTGCCTGACTGCTACCAAACATCATAAAGAAACCCTCAAAGCTGCCCTAGATAACCCTCTCAATGCAGACTATGGCAACCTTGGCATATGCCTTAAACACATGTCCTTCAATGATGCTCTAGATGTGTTGTACGCCTGTGGAGGAAATCACAGGCATTAAAAGACTTCGTCCATTACAAGTTCATGCTCATAACTTACTTCTCTGCCCTTCACCATGCCAAACAATCCTACTACTCACCACTCCCATTCCCTCACTATCCAATAACCCCCCTAAAAACTGAGACTTTTCCCTACCTCCTTCGACCTAAAGTGCAGTCGCTCATGACAGATGTCAGAGCTGAAGACCTGGCTAAAGAAAAAACTGACAATATCCAGCATGAAATATTATAGCTTGGTACTATATAAATAATAATTATCATTATTATATGTTCCCTATTGGCGTTTTCTGACCTTTGAATGGTAAGGCATAAAAAAACAAAAACAAAATTAAAGTAAAAATAAATGAATGAATGAAGGAATAAAAAATTACAAAATACACAAAAAATAATGCACCGCCTAAAAATCATGTGAGCAGAAAAAATGGAATCCAATTGCCGAAAGAACTCGTCTTATGACAAAACTGAACAACTGTGGAAGCAGGTGCATCACCTGGCCAGCGGCGCTTAGTAGCGCTTGCCATATGTGCTGCAGTGAAGGCTCAATAATATCAGAGGCGTAACTTGAAGCTCCCGGGCCCTGATGCAAAACTTGTAACAGGGCCCCCAACTATAATGCTTTATTCATAGTACTGGGTTCCCTATATGGAGAAGAGAGGCCTTATGGGCCCCCTAAGGCTCCTGGGCCCGGGTGCAACCGCATCCCCTGCATACTCTATAGTTACGCCTCTGCTCAATATTAGGTGAGAGAAGAGGCCTTGCAGAATCAAATCAGCTGTGGGTCCAGTCAAAATATGCACCAATAGTGCGGGTTCTGATGTGGTATTGGATGCAGAAATACTCAATATTTTGTTATGGAATTTTCTGCTGTAGAAAATTTGAAGCATTTCCACTGCATGTGACCACATCCATATGCTGCTTTGATACTTCCATTTTTTTAAATACAATGGCGGTGAATATATTTTATCTGATCTTGGTTCTGGCACTGTGTCTATGTAGTAAGCTTGGTTCAGTTATCATATCTATGTAACAAGCTTGGTTCTGGTATCTACTGTATATAGTAGCCTCAGTTCCCATTATTGTATCTATATAGTAAGCTTGGTTCGCTTGCCATATTTATACAGTAGTCTTAGTTGTGTCGCCATATACAGTATATGTGTTCCCATGGGAGATAAGCCTCTGCCAGAGGTATCTAACAGCAGCTTATTTACTTCTCAACAATAAATACCCTCTCAGCTGGGTATGTATGTATATGCGACAGTCAGGAACGATAGTTGTATTAGAGGATAGAGCTTATTATTGCTATAAGTATTTATGTTGACTGCAAAATCCTGGACTCTGCAGATGCGAATCTTGAATGGAAGAAGTAGTCATGCCAGTCTGGGCTAAATGGAGAAGATGGGAAAAGTAAATGACTGCAATCAGAGAAGGCGGCACCTGGATGTAAATGTTTTATTCCGCTTTTTTTGCTTTGTCTGATTGGTATTCTGTTACTTTTTCCTGTTCTACTTTGCAGGTCATCTGTTTGGTATCTGACCTCTATGCAGTCACTGTTTTTAGTCTCAGTATATTGGCAATATTAACTTACATTATGGTGGTAATTGTGGCATTCATGTAGTGTGTTTCATTTACCAATAGTGTGATAGTGTTATCCAGCCATGTTATAGTGGAGTTATTTAGTCATGTTATGGTGATGCTATCCAGTCATGGTATAGTGGTATTATATAGTCCCCGTATTTATTATTCAGGGTATGGCTAATCTATGTATACAGATTCCTGAGTCTGGTCCAGCAAAGTGTGTCATACGTTTCCAAGTAGAGCGCATAACTCTTGGTTAGTACCGTCCACCACTGAACACCAAGACCTGGCTGTACACTTGGCAGCAGTGCCTTTTCACTGAGCGACATTCATATTCATCAATTGTGCCACCTATAACAATTATTTTTATGGCATCACAATTTAATGATGAATGATAGTTTTATCATTAATGTCCTTTGTAAGAGTGCCCATTGTGTTTAATCAGCTGGAACCACTGGTAGATCACCGCTAATTGCCGGCTGGCATTTGAAATTGTCGTGTGGTATCTGAAATTGCTATTTAAGTCCATGTGGCAAGCCTGCAATTAGCGATGATCTGCATGCGGATAGAGCCGATCAACCACAATGTGTCAGGGTACACTTAACACGGACAGGTTATCACTGCAATTCCTCAGAAATGAGTGAATCATTATATAATGGCAAGTTAAATGGGTCTTTACTGAGTGGCGTATTTAGTCGTAGGGCCTAGGGTCTCGTGAGCTGCAAATACGGCCCTACTGAACTGTTCTACAGCTGATTCACTGGAGTATGTCAAATAACCACACGGCTCAGCCCAGCCGCATTTAAGGAGCAGTTCATTGGTTAGCTTCTCTTTAAATGTGTGTTGAAATCCAGTATTTCTTGTTTATTTCTAGTACAGTGATACCTTGGGGTAAGAGTGCCTCAGCTTACAAGCTTTTTGACTTGAGAGCAGGCTCTCTTTCGAATTTTTGCTCTGATTTAAGAGCAAAAACGTGGGTTACAAGTCTTGCTCTCAATGGGGCTGGCGGTGCTGCCGGTAACCCTATTGAAAGCAATGGCCTGCCAGCAACCCCTGCAGTGATTTTTGGGGAAGGGCTTTAAATATAAGCCCTTCCCTGAAAAATCTTCCCTAGTTGCAGTAAAAAATATATACTCACCTGTCTGCCATGGTCGGGGCTCAGGCGTGTCTAGCCGCTGCTTGTCCTCCCTGCATTTTTAATCCCCGCCTGCTGAAAAGCTTCAGAGCAGTGCAGGGAGAACAAGTGGCGGCTTGATGTGCCTGAGCCTCGGCAGACAGGTGAATATGTATATTTTTTTTACTACAGCTAGGCATGATTTTCAGGGAAGGGCTTATATTTGAAGCCCTTCCTCGAAAATCTCTACGGGGGTGCCTGGTGTCCTATTGCTTTTAATGGGGCAACGCCATCCCCATTGAAATCAGTGTGAGAGATTCATGATCCTGAACGGATTAATGGCTTTTCCATTCACTTCAATGGGGAAAATTGATTCGACTTATGAGTGTTTTGGGTTAAGAGCTCCGTCACAGAACGAATTAAACTCTTAAACAAAGGCACCACTGTATCTTGTTCTGGTCAGTGTTGTCTTGTTCCTATGGTTATTTCTTGTCCAGTCCATGTTCCTTATCCTTGTGGTTTTTGTTTGCTCCTTCATTGCTTGTTTCTTGTTTCATGGTTCAATTTTTCTTTGGCTTTCTTGTCTTTAGGCCCTAGTGCCCTTGCATTGTTTTTCAACATCAGTGTTTCAGATAGGGCTGCTATTAGGGATAGAGACAGTGGTAACTGGTGATAGGGTCAGTGTCAGGAATAGATTACAAAATGGAATTTAAATTTCAACGTGAAGCAGAAGAGAACTTCTATGTAATTTCTTAATAGTGTAATTACAAATTAAAGTTCTTAAAAAAGTTGCTTTCATTCTTGATCTCGACTGAGGTGTACTTTGCAGCTAATTCAATGCATCTGTAACAGGGCTTTAAATCTGCCATGTGGCATTTATAATACTGGTGTCTTCTTATGCTAAAAATGGGCATTTGGGCCCCTTCAGACATCTTGAATGGGTGGCGATTGCTACCTCTGCACCATTTATAGCTACACCTCCTGATCTTTCTGTCTTCTTGCTTGAAGAGTAGTGATAGTGGCTCTCCAAATATCAGCAAGGAAGTCTTCACAGATGCACACCACCAATTCTTGAGCTCTGCAATGATGGTGAGTAGCTAGAGATCGTCATTAACTTCTGAAAGACCTTGTCTTATTAGGGTTGCAGGTTGAGGTGTGCAGGATATATAAACCACCTTCTGCACGCCCGTTTTTTTCACCATTACTTATTTTAATTTTAGGAAAAACCTGTTTCCCCTTGGCAAGATCCTGGGCTGAACATATGGATCTATAAAAGTCACAGGCACAATACAACCTGGAGCGTTTTATTACTTTCATTATGTTGCCATATTAGCTAGTACTATTTGTTCATCCAGTTTTATTACCATTTAATATAGAGTTTAGGTTTAGAGTTGAGAAAACCTTATTATTAAGAGGGGGACATAATTTTATTTGCCCAAATTACCAATCAGTCTACTTAGATGTCCTTTTATGTGATGAAAATTAAACATTACAGTGTTACATCTGGCTCTCCAGCCGTCCCACTGGCATACATTTCTAACAGATCCATTCGGGACTGGCATGCTGTCAGATAGTGTTTGAGAAAGCCCTTCCTAAATTATTAAGCACTTGGCACCTATTGAATTCCCAATAAAAATGATTAAGTTTGGTTCATATGTCCATATGCCCGTGCTTGTACATACTGTATACTTGGTTATACACAGGTTCATGCTATATGGACGTTATGGAATACATTGTAAGTTTCAGACTCCAACTTGTCATGGAATGGGAACACTGACTGTAAATGTTCAGAGGAAGTTACAATAGTTATCAAAGTTCTATGCACCTATGTGTGATCATCACTTGACCAGGACAGACTTTCAACCCCTAGAAGTAAACAATGGAGATCCCATTCAATGACTGTAACCAGAGTTGTTTAAAACCATGAGAGATTAATACACAAAATAGCATAATGGAATTTCTAACCTAGTCCATAGTCAAGAGTGGCACTACTTCAATGTCTCATTGGTTTTTATTGAGAAAAACCCCATGGAACTTTATTTACTGTATTGATATAGCGCATACATATTCTGCAGCACTGTCCAAAAAGTATCATCTCTTAGGCCTCAGTGCCACGGCAAAAATGGAATTTTAAAAAACGCGCGGGTCTCCTGCGCATGCAATCCGCGCCCATAGGGAAGCATTGGGCACCCGCAGGTAATTAAATACCTGCGGATGTCATGTGGATCACACACGCGGGAAAACGACCGCAGCATGTTCCGTTTTTGTGCGGTTTTACCACACGGACGGCTCCCGCGGCTTCAATTGAAACCAATGGAAGCCGTCCGGATCCGTGGTACAGACACAGCTGTCACTGCATCCGTGCTGTGGGACTGCGGAAAAGCAGAAGTTTAAAAAGTAAAAAAAGTTGGCGCGGCACATGCACACAGCATTCCGCCAGCATCCTGAGCACATCTGTCGTGCAGAAGAATGAAGATCTGGCCTGCACGGAGAAGAGCCCCGCAGCTTCCGGACAGGTAAGTATACTGTATTTTCTGGCCTCATGTCTGTGGGGCGGGTGGAATCTGCAGCAGGATTCTGCACAGGAAAACCGTGCGGGCCTGTGGAGATGAGGTCTTAGACTGGGTTCACACCAGTCTTACGTTCTCCATTGTTCAGTTCCATTCTAGTAGCTGAACAACAAAAAAAAACAAAAGTGTCGGATCTGGCGTATGCTGGATGGATTCCACTGACTGTAATGGGGTTCATCAAGCTTCTGGCAAAAATGTTCCCTGACTAAATAGCACAGCTTTGACCAGAGCCTCTGACTCAAACTGAAGACAGCCTTACACTGGACTCTGGATCCACAATCTAGACTCCAAATTAAAGGGGTTTTCCAAGAACAAATGCCCTTGATTACCTATTCTCATGATCAGTAGCTGATCGTCGGGGGTCCGCCTGTTGGGATTTTGGCTGATCAGCTGAGCTAGTGCATGCTGTTAGCGCCGCTACACACAGTTATCAGCTGCTCTAACCTCTGTGTAGTGGCCAGCAGTGGTAATTGCAAGCACATCTCTCATTAAAATCTATGGGACTCCAGCCTGCAATTACAAGCATCGGCCACTACATAGTGGTTTGCTCCGATCTGCTTCTGCTCCGATCACCATGCGAATGCGCCCACTCAGCTGATCAGAGCAGTGGACCCTGGCCGATCAACCATTGATGACCTCTCCTGAACCCCTTAAACCTATTGGAATATTTTTAGAGTATCAGAGAAAGCCCACATGCGAAGAGCATACAAACTCTATGGAGATGATGCCCTTGGTTATGAACCTAGCATCCCAGTACTGTGACGCAATGGTGCTAACCACTGAGCCACCATACTGCCCCACAGTGACTCTGCAGCCGGCCATATCATTATATGTAAGCAGTGTGCAGGCACATGGTGGCAGGCATTGCTGTAGACATTGCAGGTCACATACAGCTCACAAGCTGCACTTATATATAACTATACTTCCAAATGTAAGGACACCTGTTCGGGAATAAAAGTTTAGCATGATTAACATTAATGAATACCTATTGAAATCTCAAACATCCCTGGCACCCCATCTTAATGCAGTAATTAGGTGGTTGGACTATTACTACAACTCGACGCCCTCAGTAAAAGTGTTTAACTGTGCCCCAGCCAAAGTGATAATTCTGTCTTGTGAAGTGAGCAGAAAGTCTGCTTGTTGGCAGCCAAAAGCAGAGGCTCTCTACTTGTAAGGTTCGAGAAATGTAAAAACATGCCAAATTCTCTCAGCAAATCACTAGGTTTCCTCGTTAATTGATTAAGTATAATGTAACTAAGATAATGCTTTGTTATAGCACATTAATCCCCCGCTGTGTAGACAAACAAGGGCTTACACATAAATGCGCAGAACATAAGTATATTATTATGTTTCTAATGATTTCCAAACTGTTCCAAGTCTCTGGTTCCCATTTATGTGCAAAAAATACAGATAACGATAGTCGTTCTCCTTTATAAGGTAGTGGGAGTAAGAGGGAGGGGGAGGGGGGAGTGATACACATTTATAGAATAGTTTGGATAGAAGTTTGAAGCTCACTCTTTCTACATTGACCCCAAAAGCGTATTAAATAGGAACCTAATTAGGAAGCAATCTGTTTATATGCTCATTGTCAAAAAAGTCCAGCACCTAAAGAAGTTGTCGTTTTGCTGTAAAACTCAGCATGCAGTTCCATCACAGGCAGATATGTAAATTATTAGAGTTGTGGCATGATTAGATGAACGGTGTCGTCATCGGGGGCCCTAAAAATGGTTCCACCCTTGGCCTATAAAAAGGCTCTCAGAGGCTAGTGAACCTCTTTTTCCACTTATGTAGAGTTTGTAGAGCCTAGACATGTCAAAGAGATGTCACCCCGTTACCAGAGTCTGAGAGGGGCGCATTATTGGAATGTGAGAAGCTGGATGCTCGTATCGATGATTTGCTATATCCTGGGCCATCCTGACAAGACTGTTAGGAGGTGTTGGGACCAGTGGATGTGTCAGGAAGCCCTCGAAAGCCCGAGTAGCTCCAACTGTTTCATTGTCCGCCATCCAGAGACAGGTGGCGCCATCATTACACCCTTGTGTCTGTTGGGACCATTTCCAGGTAGTTGGATGAAGGACATTTGATCTCACAGCACCCATTATGTACAAACCCTTTGACACCCACCCACTGTCACCTCTGTTTGCAGTGATGTCGTGAGCAACAAAACTGGACTTCTACAGAGTGGAAGGGTTGTCTTCAGCAATGAATCAAGTTTTAGTTTGGACACTGATGACGGCCATGTTTGTATCAGCAGACTGAGGGGTCAGCGCCTCAATTCTGTCTTTGCTGTGGAACGGCACACTGCCCCCTGCTTTGGTGATGGTCTGTGGGGCTATCATGTATAACAGTCAGTCACCCCTAGTAGTGGGTCAATGACAGCTCAGCGATATGTTCAGGACATCCGTGTTCCTCTCATGGCGGCTTCCAGCAGGATAATGCTCGGCCTCACAGACAAGGGGGACACAGGAATGCCTCCACAACAGGTGCGTATCTAAAGACTCAGGGGCCCTGGTGCAAAAGTTCAGCTCAGGTCGCCCCCCTGTACCCGTACCCATACCTAAACCGCACAGCATACAGCTGCAAAACGATGTAGCCCCTTTGCATAAGCATGCCACATTTCCTGAACTATGTGACAATTTGTTTATAGCCCCTTACGCCGGGCTCACACAAGAGTATAATTACTGTGTATTACGTGTGTGTTGTACGTGCATTTCATACGTGGTAATTTGCTGACAATCAAATACATTGCCATACGCAGTGCTGCTCACATTTGCGAGTAGGAATTGCAGAATATTAGGGCGCAAAAAAGAACGCAGCATGTTCTATCTTACAGCGTATTACACGTCAGAGAGCCCAATGTCCTCTATGGGCGCATAATCAACGCTGCCCATATGTAATTACATTGTGTATGGATGGCATGTATATATAGGAAATAGAAACAAAAAAAAACCAGGTGGACTGCGCAGCACAGCGGGCGTGAGATACCCTGTCATGCACAGTACAATTTTGCTACGATATACAGAGATAGAGCAGGTCGGCGGCGGCTCCACAGCGGTAAAACGCTGCATGACCTGCACAGGCTTACAGCCAAGTGAGCGCGCATTGGGCTTTGCATGTTTTTTGTTTCATTTTTAACCCCTTAATTACGCGGCCCCTTTTTTTGCATTTTTGTTTTTACCTCCCCCCTTTAAAAAAATCGTAACTCCTTCATTTATCCATCAACGTCGCTGTTTGAGGGCTTGTTTTTTGCAGGACGAGTTGTATTTTTCAATGGAGCTATTTAATGTACCATATAATGTACTGAAAAACTTTACAAAAATTCTAAGTGGAGTAAAATGAAAAAAAACCCTACATTCTGCCATGTTTCAGTGCGTCTTGTTTTGTATGGCGCACAAACTGCAACAAAAATGACATGATACCTTTATTCTATGGGTCAGTACGATTGCTACGATACCAAACTTGTATAGGTTTTTTTTTACTGTACTACTCTTTTTTTTTTTTTCAAAGACATTTAATTTTTTTCTATTTTCTGTGGTCATCTTGTGCGCGCAATAACTTTTTTGTTTTTCATCGACGTAGTTGTGCAAGGGCTCATTTTTTGCGGGATGTTCTGTAGTTTCCGATAGTACCTATTCGGAATACGTACGACTTTTTGATCGCTTTTTATTGCGTTTTTTCTGGGAGACAGGGTAACTTGAAAAGTGCAATTTTGGCGGTCTTTATTTATTGATTTATTTCGGACGACGTTCACCGTGGGGAGTAAATAATGCACTACTTTGATAGATCGGATTTTTATGGACGCGGCGATACCAAATATGCATTTTTCTGTTATGATTTAGATTTTTTTATTATAGATATGGCATTTTTTTTACAATTAATAAAACTTTATTGATCTTTTTAAAAAATTTTCTTTTAAGCCCCCCTCGGGGACTACAACATACGATGTTTTGATCGCTCCTGCAGTATGATGTAATGCTATAGCATTACGTCATACTACATTCTGACAGGCAGCCTATCATGCCACCCCACAGGGCTGGCTTCATAGGCAGACTCTCAAGGCAGCCCTGGAGCCTTTCAAAAGGCCCCCGGCAGCCATCGTTCAGGGAATTTAAATGCCGCTGAATTGACAGCGGCATTTAAAGGGTTAATAGTCGCGATTGGCCGTACAGCTGATTGCAGCTATTGCCCACGGTTGTCAGCTGTACTAAACAGCTGAAGCCCGCGCTGTATGAAAAGAGGTCGCCCTGCAACCTCACTTCATACATACCCTGATGCGTACAGCTGAGCGAACGTACTCTGCCGAGCTTGACGCTCGTTCGAGTATTAGCGTACTCGATGGTGCTCGTTACTCGAACGAGCATCACGCTGTGTTCACCCCGCCCAAGTTTTTGGCTCCTACCCGCTATGACGTGCTGAGAGAGAGAGAGAAGCCTCCATGCCTGCCCATACCACATCTTACACCCAAGTTAGAGGCGGCCCAACAGGTTAGTAGAGCTCCCATGCCCACCTGTATCACATATTGCATCCAAGCTAGAGAAGGTACAACAGGGTACTAGAGCCCCCATGCCCACCTGTATCACATCTTGTATCCAAGCTAGAGGTGGTGCAACAGGCTACTAGAGCCTCCATGCACCCTGTATCACATCTTGCATCCAAGCTAGAGGTGGTACAACAGAGTACTAGAGCCTCCATGGACCCCGTATCACATCTTGTATCCAAGCTAGAGGCAACCCAAGAGGGTACTGAAGTCTCCATGTCCACCCATATCACATCTTCTTCCAAAGCTATAAGGCAGTTTGACATGGTAATAGAGCCTCCATGCCTGCCCATACCACATCTCGTATCCAAGCTAGAGGCAGTACAACAGGGTACTAGAGCCTCCATGCCTGCCTGTATCACATCTTTTATCCAAGCTAGAGGCGGTACAACAGGGTAATAGAGCCTCCATGCCTGCCCATACCACATCTTGTATCCAAGCTAGAGGCGGTACAACAGGGTACTAGAGCCTCCATGCCCGCCTGTATCACATCTTGTATCCAAGCTAGGGGCGGTACAGCAGGGTACTAGAGTCCCCTTTCAGTTTTCTGTAATAAATTCCCCTTTTGCTCTGATTCTGTAATCACTTATTTATATCAATGTTACAATAACAGAGAAAGTTTCATTTGATTCCAACAACTCCTTCTAGGTGCTTGATTTTTTCTGACAATGAGTATATTTTGATTTTGGATGAGGCTGTCATCAGTACTTCAAGCATTGAGTGCAGAATAAGGTTTCCCTTTGCTATAAGGCTAAAATCACACACAGTGGGAAAAATACTGAATGCTGTAGAATTGGCCAGTAATCCACAATAAAATCACTTAGGCTGATGTCACACAGATTTTTGCAAATTTTATTTTTTTAGCTTTTGTAGGAAGCATTCCTTAATTTTTTTTCTTTTTCTGCAAATAACACACGATTCAGATGTAAGCTGTAGGTGAATAAGGAATTATTATAATTTTTGCAGTGCATTCTATCTCAATTTTGGTGCATTTTATGGATCCGTAGCATTTTTTTCAAAATCGCAGCATGCTCTTGGTATGGGCATTTTTCCATAGTACAACAGGGTACTAGAGCCTCCATGACCTGCTCATAAAATATCTTGCATTCAAACTAGAGGCAGCCCAAGAGGGTACTAGAGCCCCCATGCCCACCCGTATCACATCTTGCATTCAAGCTAGAGGCGGTACAACAGGGTACTAGAGTCTCCATGCCCAGCCGTATCACATCCTGTATCCCAGCTAGAGGAGGTACACCAGTGTACTAGAGCCTCCATGCTCACCTGTATCACACTTGTATACAAGCTGGAGGTGGTACAACAGGGTACTAGAGCCTCCATGCCTGCCCATATCACATCCTGTATCCCAGGTACAGGTGGTACAACAGGGTACTAGATCCTTCTTGCCCACCCGTATCACATCTTGCATTCAAGCTAGAGGCGGTACAACAGGGTACTAGAGTCTCCATGCCCACCTGTATCATATCTTGGATCCAAGCTAGAGATGGTACAATAGGGTACTAGAACTTCCATGCCCCAGTATCACATCTTGTAACCAAGCTAGAAGCAGTACAACAGGGTGCTAGAGCCTCCATGCCTGCCTGTATCATATCTTGCATCCAAACTAGAGGCAGCCCAACAGGGTATTAGAGCCTCCATGCCCCCCCGTATCACATCTCGCATCCAAGCTAGAGGCGGTACAACAAGGTACTAGAGCCCCCATGCCCACCCGTATCACATCTTGCATCCAAGCTAGAGGCGGTATGACAGAATACTAGAGCCTCCCTTCAAGGGGTCAATTTTCAGCAATAAATTATCCCTATGCTTTGATATTGTAACCACTTACTTACCGTATATACTCAAGTATAAGCCGAGATTTTCAGCACATTTTTTTGTGCTGAAAAAACACCCATTGGCTTATACTCGAGTCAGGGAAGGGTTTAAAAAAAACCCCTCCATACTCACTTCCCAGCCGGCACCTGTGTCCATGGCGGCGTTGCAGAAAGCTGCTTTAATTTCTCTGTTTCCAGTGGCGGTTCGGCAAACTGCTTGAATTCTCCCCACTGTCATCCCCCGCCGTCCTCTCTGCTCGGCTCTGTCATTCCCCACTGTCAGGCTGTAATTGGTTGTAAATGCTGGATGTGATTGGCCGGCACTCAATCCAATCACAGCGCTTACGGAGGGGGATTTGAAAGCCGAGCAGGGAGATGACAGCGGTGGGAATTCTAAAGCCGCTTGCGTGCGGATGGGAGGCCAGAATGGGGGTTTTGTTTTTTTTACCCAGTATATACTTGAGTCAATAAGTTTTACCAGTTTTTTGTGGTAAAACATATTGACTCGGCTTATACTCGGGTCGGCTGATACTGGTATATCAATGTTACAATCACACATGGAAAGTTTCATTCAATTCTGACAACTCCTTTATGGGGGGGATTGTTTTTTGACAATGAGTGTATTTAAAGGGGTTGTCTGAGTAAAAAAAAAAAATTAAATGGACGAGCATTTGATAAAATAAGAAAAGCACTTACCTCTCTTTTTACATGACGGAAACAGTTTAGCAGCTCCATTGAAGATCCTGCTGTCAGCACAAACCAAAAGTCAGGTGACTGCTGCAACCAATCAGAGGTTGCAGCATTTCAAACTCCTAGCATCATGGAGACCAGGATATGAGTGGTGATGCCAGAAGAACAGAATGTGATGCTGCAGCCTCTGGTTGGCTGCAGCAGTCACCTAACTTCCAGTCTGTGCTGAGTGCAGAATCTTCAAAAGAGCTGCACCACTGTTTCCCGGGGAAAGAAGAGGGACAACTACTACTTCTTCTGTTATTTTATTATATGCCCTGTCGTTTAACTTTTCTCTTTTTCTTTTTTTTTTTAAACTTGGACAACCCCTTTAACAACTGTTACATTTATTTCTGTGGAATACACAGCAAAGACAATATTCACAGGAAGTCTTCATTTTAGACAAATGATGTATCAACTTCATCTGGTGTTCTGTAGCCACATGAAAGCACAAGATGGAGTTCTTTCATACAGATCAAGGGCATCTGAGGTGACGTCTGATATTTTTATTTATAGTAAAGCGTATGTTTTTCCTGATAATACACATTGAAGCTGCTGAAGAAACTCTTAGGAGAAGACTCATGTTTACTTGTAATTGATATGAAGCACTCTCATCCTTCCACCCAGAAGGTCTGGGACATCTGAGTTGTGTGTTATGACGCTATTACTGTATAATACACATTGCAGCTTCTGAAGAGCCTCCTACATCGCCTGACTTATCAGCTTACAATAAACAATGTTTATAGACATGTCAATGGACAATTGCCAAATATATGGAAAATAATAGAACAGACATTTCATCAGAGTGGTTTGGTTTAAAAAAGGAAGGTACCTGGATCGAATTGCAGAAGTCTTGAAGGGCTGGTAGAAAAATCTTTTCCATTCACAGCACTTACTCCATTTACCTTTACAAAAAAACAAAGAATTAGTCCTTCTACTTCTGTTAGAGTTTACTTTCCTTATTTGTCTTGCATTTGGGGTAATCATCATAGAATATTCTGTATTTACTAACTACATTGAGTAGAGTAGATGGGATTGAGGACAAATATTGTTGAGAACATTGCAGGCATTGTCCGCCACATAATATACCCTATTACATTACTCCAAGCTAATAGGGGAGGAGCCTATCCGGGGCCAGGACAGCTTCACATCCAATGAACTTGTAATGTGCTACTACTACAAAGATATCCATCACATGCTCAACATTTTCACTATATCGTCTGACTGTGGGCGTCCTATCCTATAGAACTTTCGGGAATCTTAATAGAGATGGTCCAAGCGGTACACCACCTTTATTTATAGTGACTAGAGATGAGCGAGCATACTCGGTAAGGCGATATACTCGAGAGAGCATTGCCTTTTCCGAGTACCTGCTGGCTCGTCCCTGAAGATTCAGGGTTGGGGGCAGCGGGGGGGGGGGGAGCGGGGAGGAGAGTGAGAGAGATCCCTCTCTCTCTCTCTCCCTCCTGATCCCCTTCGCAACCCCCCGCTCACCCCCACGGACCCCCCGATTCTTCAGGTAAGAGCCAGCAGGTACTTGGAAAAGGCGATGCTCTCTCGAGTAAATCGCCTTACCGAGTATACTCACTCATCTCTAATAGTGACCCTCTGGTACTGGACAAACAAAGATGGCCACACCTGCCTCTCTGACTACCTGATGCACACAGTGCATTAGTATACATCGTTAGTCTACGGCTGGTGTCACACGAGCACATGCGTACTTGTTTGCGGATTTTTGCTGCGTTTTCGCGTCGGACGTTGCATATTTGTACAAGAGCATTTTCACTGTACTTTATGTGCTCACGAGTCGTGCACAAGTGAACATGCACCGATGCTCTCAGCCATTGAAATGGCCAATTAGTTTAATGACTTCAAGATGCATTCTTTTCCTGCGCATTGGTGCTGAAAAATAGAGCACGCTGCGGGTTTTTTTATGCATTGCACTTGCGACCGCGCAAAATATGCGCCTATAAGTGAACCCATTAAAATCAATTGCTTCTATTTTCTGATGATTACGTGCAAATACTTTCATGTGACGCAAGCCTAAGGGATTGTACACACAACCGTATTTGCGCACGCAAGCGTTTCACGCACAAAAAGCAGAAAATAGAACCTAACATGTTGCGCAAGAAAAACGCAGCACGCTCTATTTTCCTGCACATTTGCACAAGGAAAGAACACATCTTGAACTCATTAAACTAATTGGTCATCTCAATTTTGCGTGCGACGTCCGCAGATAATAGAACTGATTGATTTCCATCAGTTCGTTCACAAGTTACATATTTTGCGTGCACAATGGATGATGTGCAGGGATGTGCAAAACAACCCGCAGCATGCTGCATTTTCCTGCGCGGGAAAAGAACACATCTTGAAGTCATGAAACTAATTTGCCATTTCAATGGCTGAGAGCATCATTGCATGTTTTTTTTTGCACGCGCAATTGCGCACGACTTGGCCATGTGAAAAGTACAGTAAAAACCACGCAAATATGCAACACCTGGTACACATATGCTTGTGTGATGCAGGCCTACGGGGGCTTTTACATGAAACGATTCATGGTTCGCACAAGCGAATGATGACAGAGCGCGCCCATGCAGGCAGATAAATCGATTGCTCGCAAATCATCCAATCGTTCACTTTCACTGTTCCCGTGTATTTATTCTGAGCAGTTAGCGAATGAACTTGCGTGAAATGAACGATAAATGAACGAATTATCGGTCATTTTCGCTTGTCTGAACAATAGTCGTTCCATGTAAGAGGGTCTCCCCATGCTTGCTAGTATCCGCAGAAGTGGTGCGTCCATATTTGTTTTTCCAGGACCGGAGGGTCACTTTGAGTGATGAGTAATTAATGGCAACGAGCCTCTCTGTGATTCTAGGCTGCATTCACCAAACAGAATACTTAAGCATGAAGTGCGACAATCCAGCCTGAGCGCTGCTCATATCAGCGAGTAAAGGAACATTTTGTCTGTTACCTGTAGAGAAATAAACGCCGAGTCTACAGGGTAACCGCTGCGTGCCAACTTCAAAGACACCAGCGCTTCCGTCTCGCACACCTCATATTCGGCCCAGAGCCACTCAATACGACACCATTTTATTTCCAAGCTGTGAAGAATTAAAAGAGTCCAGTGAAGTAATTATCGGAGGTCCCACGTACGCTCCTGCTGACAGTTGGTGCAGAAGTGTAGCGGCGCTCCCAGTGCCACAATGCAACTGCAACTTTTAGCAAGCTTCCTATCGCGCCCGCCCTCCTGCCGCATTTACAAAAATTGTAATTCACGAGTTTCCTTTGTAACAGCTATTCTCTGTCCGCCCACCTATCTACATGGTTGTACAAACGTCATCCTACGGATGCATACTTTATTTTGTGCTAGCATTTAAAGGGAGCCTTTCACCTATAAGCATCATAAACTAATTTGATTCCTCCTTTTGGAAACTCTGGCGCCGATTTCCGCTTGAAAACAGGACGAAATAGTAGAGCGAACTGCACTACTTCATCTTGTAAACTCTAGCAGAATACCGGACTGCTGGACAGAAATTGAACAGACCCCCATTATAGTCAAGGAGCGTCCGTTGGGCACCGTTATAAGGCTGAACAGTTTGGCTAGGGGGTGCTGTTTTACTGCTCTCTGAATGGAGCAGGAAAACGGAATCCCAGAACGCTGATGTCAATGAGAACTTATACTGGATACGTTATAAAGAACGTATAAGTGCTTATGGGATGGGTCCTGTTGAGTCTTGTCATTTTTCTACACATCAGGCTCCCTATTTCCGTGCGGTCACCCTGGGAAGACGGTGCAGCAACTATTAGCGCAACTCTTTTAATTCAGTCCATGCATGAATACTTTACTGTTCTCTATGGACTGTATGAGAAGAGCCATGCTGATGGTCGGAGTGGAGACTCCCCAGAGTGACAGTGCAGGAACTGGAAACCCGAAAAGTATACAAGTCACCCCCTGGACTCCACGGGACTAGAGATGAGCGGGTGTAAGAGCTAAGGCAAATTACTCGAGCGAGTATTGCCTTTTGGGAGTACCTGCCCGCTCGTCTCAAAAGATTCGGGTGCTAGCGGGGGTGAGCGGTGAGTTGCGGGAGTGAGCAGGGGGGAGCGGGTGGGAGAGAGAGAGATCTCCCCCCCCCCCCCCCCCCCCCCCCCCCCGCCGGCACCCGAATCTTTTGAGACGAGCGGGCAGGTACTCGCAAAAGGCAATATTTGCTCGAGTAATTTGTATTAGCGAGTACGCTCGCAGATCTCTACACGGGACCTATCCTATAGGCACTATAACTTAGTGAGAAGTAAGTGAGAAGATGTTCCAGATTGGCGCTGTGTGATAGGATCGAGCATCTTACTAGCAGTTAGACACTTTTCCCTTAAGTCTACCAGCTCAAGGTTGACTTAGGGTCCTTTTAGACGAGCCGAATGGCGTTTGAACGAGCGAGTGACGTCATCGCTAGCTCATTCGATCCTGCAGCCTGTTCAGCGGGCAGATACATCATTGGCTCGTTTAAGTGCGATATTAGGCAGTCTCTTGGCCCGATATCACGCTTACCTGTGGGAATGCTGCCTTAATGTAACGCAATTCTAACTACAATTCTTTAGGACTTTGATTAATGAATCCGCCCAAATGTAAATTAAAGCAACACAAATCTTGGTTATTTGCGCTAGATCACATACCCGGATGACCGCTTTAATGTACATGATGTACTAATAATTTTCTTTTTTTCTATGAATGGTCCAGAAATTGTTAATGTTTTGTTTTTACACTCAATGAATCAGCAACCCCGAGTGTTTAAGTCTGAAGTACGGATTTAGTTTTCTTGAAGCGTCCCTCTTATTTCCGTTGGTGTTCTGAACTTTGCAGCAGAAATGTGTTTTTTAAAAGGTCATAACTTAACAGACATTTTCTTTAATTATGGTGCTGATTGCAGCTTTCCTTTCCGTTAACGCGGCCCAACAGCACAGGACAAGGGGGCCATCTACTGGACAGATATGGCACTGCTAAGTACCGCAGCTGGATACGGACTTCACAGCATGTAGCAAATATTAACACAATTTGCAGATCTATTTTTAGGGATGGATTTACCGGATTAAGCCCATCACATAATACTTAAATCACATTGATCTACAACATTCAGATTACTTTACCATGAATACGCAGGAGCTAAAAAGGTCAAATGATTCTTTGCAGCCCGATATTAATGTAATGTTTCTCATTCATTTTACTCAATATCTGTGTAATTCGTAACACTAAACAGCTCCATTCATGCTAATCTGTAAGGCGGACGTCACGGCACAGGGCTCTATACAGTTAGCAGGACACACCTGATACAAAAGCAAACAGTGTACAATAATCAGTAGACTTCTATGGGGTGTTTATAATATCTGACCAAGTCTGCTATCTTATGATATCTACTTCTGGTCTTGGACCTGGTGCAAAAGTTTTGGCTGCAGTTTTGTAAGAATCTGAATGGCACCATTGTCATTTTATGTCCCATTCTATTATTGCTGCTGGCTTGCAGAGCGGATCCAGTGGGGGAACTGGCAACCAGGATGCCGCTCCTATAGGGAAGCAGACGACTACAGGTGCAGCCAGGTCATGTAAGTAATGGGATTTTTTTCCTTCAATTTCTAGCTGAAGGGGCTACTTTGTATAAGATGCCCCCAACGCCGCTCCCCCCCACACACACCTTAAGGCCTTATACACACGACCGTATATACGCAGCATACAAAAATTAGGCAAAAATCGTGATCATCTGACGCATTGGATTCCAATGTATTTATTCAGATGAACGATTTTTACCAGTGTAAAAAAAATTGCGCCTGGAAAAATAGCATATTTTATATGCTGCATCCAAAGATCAGTCTTGCCCCATCTTTGGCCGAGATACACTGGAAGCTCCCATAGACTCCTATGGGAGCTGAAAAAAGGGAGGTAGAGGGAGTTTAGCAGCATTCAATCATAGGATTGGATTACAGTTGGCTCTAATTAAGCATTAGAAGTCATTCCGAGGATTTTTGCCGATTGAGGGATTTCTGCTCTGAGGCGGATTTTTTTTGCCGGTACACTGCAGCCACCTGTGTGATTTGGCACCTGATTGCTTAATACTGTGTCTACAAAGAAAACGTATATATGCAATATATTCAGGTATACGTTGTTAAAAGTGGGAGTTAATGGCAGACATATCCAAACGTAACATTTTTGCATAGACTGTGTTTTACTCCATTAGACGAGAATATATATATAGTAGCAATGCTGTGCCAGAGATGGCCATTAGAGAACAGGTTGTATAAAGAGGTATCAGGCAGGGAAAGTGTTGTGTTCTGCCAATTAATCAGCTCCAGATTTGCTGCCCAGTGGGTCCATTACAGCACTAGCTGGTCCACTGCAGAGCTCCTGCTGGCTATCTGAGAGAGCCACGAGTCTTACAAGAGAGGATGTCCCCATGAATGACACCCGGTAGGGTGTGAGCTATGGACTTTGCTAATGTTAAGGCAATGAGTCCTGTTAGTTTGGATATAAAGATCCTACACAGCTCGCATCTAGGTGGCTACTCTTTGTTTTGATGCCTTTGAACTTTGGTGCTTGCAGAATTCCTAGGACCGCCAAGATCATGAACAAAACAGTCCTAGACCGCATCAAACCAAAGTTTTCAAATTTAGTAGATATGGTGGTGATGAGCCTTATCAGCACCGTTCAGCGGGATATCGCTGATGGTATTGATTCAGCTAGTATCCCGCTCCGAGAGCACAGCAGAAGTATGCAGAAGACAGCGCTTCAGCTGTCTTTTGCATACCCTGTTCAGAGCGCTCAGCTGTTTACCAGCTGAGCGCTCAGAGAACATAGCAGCTGTATACAGAAGACAGCGCTTTAGCTGTCTTCTGCATACCCTGCTTGGAGTGCTCAGCTGTATAACAGCTGAACGCTCCTAGAACACAGCAGCTGTATTCAGAAGACAGCGTTGCCGCTGTCTTCTGTATACAGTGGCAGCCTTCATTTACACACTAATAAGCTCTTAAGTAGCTAATTGGCTACTTAAGAGCTTATGCAAAGTGAACACTCAAAACTGCCATTAATTTGCCATTTGAGCAATCATCTTGCCGTGTAAATGCACACAACAATTATCGCTCAAAAGATTGCTTTTGAGCAAATTTTGAGCAATATTCATTGTGTCTAAATGGCCTTTAACCGGGTAAAGATAGAAGATAGATGTGATGCCTAAAACAGCAGTGTGAGCATTCCTGTTCGTTGATACAAATAAACACTGGAACAGCCAATTTTTAGTAAAATTCCAGTCTGGTTGTGATTTCCTGGTGTGTTGCCAACTCTTTGATGGAGGAAAGATGGTGGTCCTGTGAGCTAATAACCCCCAAGTGATCACAATATATAATCAAATAGATCCCAAGTATATGCAACTGTATGCTCTATATTAATGGATTCAATCAAAGCATTTTGTTGGCATATAGCTGTAGTTTGGCAAATTCCAAAGCTTGTCTAAATACTTAGGATAGCAACCATGCCCCTTTCTCATTGACCTAGCCTTGGAATTTGTTTTTCTTTGCACACATAAAAAACAATGGCAAAAAAACTGTTTCAAAAGTATAAAAATAAAATGAAATCTGCAGAAGGCCTTTACCTATCAGGCCAACTTCACATGAGCGAGCATGATATGGGGCCATGAATCCCTCCCATATCGCGCGCCCCACCATGTGAATTTCCTGAGGATGCCAGGCATTTTCATGCCCAAACAGCCTCACATCACTTTGGGGATGCAGGGAATCCTCTGCCGCGGTGGAGGATAGCGAAGTTTTCGATTAGCGAACGAGCCAAAGATAATTAATTATCATGCTTGCATGAAACGAACAAATCATCTTATGTCATTTAATCATTGGCTGCGCTTACACTGAATTCATACTAGTCATTCAAATTCGAACGATCCAGCGATATTTTTGAACATCGTCCCGTGTAAATGCACCTTATTGTACAGAAATAGACCAGCCCTCCCAGTAGGAAGGCTGGCATGAGCCCTTTTACTGCTCTGGACTTCCAAATCATTGTATTCCTTTTTTCTTAATATTTATTTACATTTTACACAGCAGCCCGAGTTATTTGGAATTGGGGTTGCACTTGGGTTTATGTGTTCTCAAACTAGGCAGCTTCTCAGTGAGCATAACTCCTATGTGATGGTAATACATGGACCCTATGACAGAAACTGCTTAGAGGGGGGCACAGACACTCTGTTAATGCTGATGACCACACAGTGCCTATCACACAGTTATAATAGCGGAGATCACAGTTCATCCTCCTCACTGTATACTGTAGCTTATTTAGATTAACATAGAAGAATTATCCCCCCAGCAGGAAGAGATGGCCCAGCATTTAGTTATTACTGTACTGATGCATCATGGGATTGATAGCACAAAATAGTGAAAGCAAGATCAAGATGGTGACTGACAAGCGTCAGACAGGAGGCTGCAATGTATGGAAGAGTGCAATACACACAGGAGACTTCGACAGTGTAGCAGGCAATCAGGTGAAGGGTGCGGAGATGAAAAAATGATTTTTATTTTTTTTTGCTGAAGTTACCCTTTAATACAATTGTTCATATCCAGGAGAATATCATCGTTGTCAGCAGCATGCCTCCCATTCGCATGGGCTGATGAGCTGCCAGCAACTATGATTCTTTTAAGTAGCATAAATGCGTTTGTTTGTCCATCTGCTAATTAGGGGCATATTTACACAGCCTAGCGATCGAGCAAACAAACACAAATTCCTGATCATTCGCCTGTGTAAGGGCTCACTCAGCCGAGCAAATTTTTTACGCATGTATAGGTGCGTTTTCAAAATGGATCTATTAGAACCAATGCTTTCCAATGAAAGCGGTCACATGTCCGTTTTTTAGAAGCAGAAAAAAATTTGCACCTGCAAAAGATAGGACATGTGAGTGTAAATTCAGCCGGTCATGCGATTTTTTTCTACATGATGTGTGATGTTTTTCCCCACACCTATAAATGCGTGAAAAATTTGCTCGTCTGACTGAGCCCTAAAAGAGCTTTATACCTCTACCAAACACCTCAGGTGGTGACTTATCTCCTTTAGGAACAAAAGAATCATGCTTGTTAAATTGAACATGCCTGACCTTTTTTTCCCCAACATTGGTTCATCGACATTGGTGGAACATCTAAGACACATTAGACGGTCAGCTAGTCCCACTGAAATCATGGGGTTGGGCCAACTTTTATATAATTTATATGTCTACCTTTAATGCCCATTTACATGCAACAATTATCACCTAAAATTCGTTCAAACGAGTGAAAGTGAGTGATAACCATTACGTGTAAACACAAAGCCAACTTGCACTATTTGTTTACTTGTTGTTTATCGCTGAGATTCAGCCTACATAAAAAAAAATTGTTAGTTTGTTCGGTTGTCGTTCGTTTAAACGGCATTCGTTCAGTTGTTCAGTCTTTCAAACAAATATGGAGGGGTGGTTGGGAGGAGGGGTGATTGTTTGCCCAGCTAAACACAATGACTCATGCCCGCAGTAGACAGACTAATTAAAAACCTCCAGGCTAGAGATTCTTCACAAATACACACGTCCAGCTGAGCAAAGAACATATTCAGTGTTTACATAGCGAATGAGGGAAATGGTGAGGATTTCAAAATGATTATCTTTACGTGTAAACGCTCAACATTTGAACGCAAAAGAGTCATTAAGTTGTTCGTGTGTTCGTTCAAACGACAATCGTTGTGTGTAAATGGGGCTGTAGGTTGATGTGCTTTAGTCATCAGCGGCTGATGGAGGTCCTTACTGTAGACAACAAGCTGGTGCTATTTGCTAGAGGCAGACAAAGCTTGGTGGAATATACCACTGGTGTTCCTATGTGCTATGCAGATGGTGTTCGCAGAAACAGATATAACAAGTAAATGATACATTCTGACTTACATTTGAGGCGCAGCTTTGTTTCCAGAAAGATCTGTAACTTCAAACTCTACGGAATCTTCAAAGACATCAACCGATGGATTTACTATATACAATAAGGACTTGCTTCTCAAATCCTTCTGCGTGAATTGGTCTGCAATAAACTTGCCTGCATAGACAAATATTAAAGATTCATTTTCTATTGTAGCAAAATGTAATTTTGTACCAAACGATCATTGCTAAATAAAAGAAGATGGAAGTGTTTTACATTATGCTGTGATTATATCATCCCTGACCAGAAACAAAACAGAAGCTCAGCTTAAGATTCAAAGTTTAAGAAGTTTTACATTCTGTACCATTTGTGCAGTAATATAGAGCTTTTTTGTCCTTACCTGATATAACATTCTCCAGATATCCCCTCTGAGGAGCTCTTAATATTTTAAAGACAATTTTTTCCTCCTCTGTGCCCGGACTAATAGCCTTTACTTCCCTGGATGTTATATAGATTCCATAGCGACCATCATCAAGAAGCTGAACTTTGGTTGCACAATGAAGGTGGACAATTCTAGGACTTGTATCATCTGGAAAATCCACCTATGTGAAGAATATGGTGACAACATATACTCATTAGTATTTTTATGGTTCACTATATATTTATACACTAAGGCTGGCCAGTCACAAGATATAGCTTTTGGCTTAAAACGTACCTGAGTTTTCAATACGTTTTCCAAAATACATCAGATTCTCCTTACCCGCTTATTTGCTGCTCTTTGCATCCTGTTTAATGTCTGTCAGTTTTGATTTTCAAGTGGTCTTCCTCATTTTTTTGCTGTTTGCAATCAACTTTCAGGTATGGTGTATATAGAAAGCCTAGCATTCTGCCAGTAGTTCACTGTCCTGCACTTTCTTGCCCTGACTTACCATGCCACATTGAACAGTCTGTGGTCCAATCAGCGGGGGGAAATATCTGAATGCCTGCCCCCTCTGCTTTTCTAGGATGATTCAGACATTCAGTGACATTTTGGCCAAATAGTTAGTAAACCCACTATAATGTGTGCCCAGAGGCAAAGATTGTGGAGATGATTATTACAGTGTCTACATATTTGTCAGCCTGCAGCCTCTGAGTGCATGGGAGTGCCCTTGTGAAGATAGCCCCTCCCTTTGTTCCTAAGAAAACATCCCTGTGTACCTAACAACAGAGAGTGATTGCAGAGAAGCTGCATGGGAGACCCCCAGAGGCAACTACTTCAAATGTGATTTACAGTGATAAAGCAATAAACTTTTTAATGCAAGTATATTACAGAAATGATGAGACTAACACAAGCTAGTAGACAAGCTTAAATTGTTTGAAGAGTTAGTGCCCCTTTATCCTCCGTTTTGATCAACAGCTATCTTTTCCAACTCAGACATAACCATGCACATTTAGATCCCCCCCCCCCCCCCCATGCATGTTAGCTTGAAGACAAAGGAGAAAGAAGCTGCTACCCTGTTAAAATCTAGCATTTGCAGTCTTTCTTTTAGATCATGAGGCTGCCTCATACACATTATCAGACGACCCCAACAAATTCAGGGGCTTTGGCCAACATTAATCAAATCTGTATGGGTACCTTAAAGGGATTGTCTCATGAAGACAACCTCTGTCCAAATGACCCCCTCTATCAGCCACAGCTGAGAGCCTATCCATACAATTGGCTCTTGCTCTAGTGAATTTGAAATGTCCAGATGATTTGTCTGGCTGGCTGTGGCTTTTCCTGGCAGAATTGGCTATTTGTTGTGGGTAAATGGAGCCTGACCTGCATTGATCAACTGGCATCTCCAGTATGAACGCGTTGTATCTGAGGAGGCAAACTCTTTAAGAACACAGGAAAGCTGGTCAGCAAGTAGCAGAATTTTTGTCATCAAAATGACACAAGCCTTCACAGAATCTGGAGTGAACCCCATTATAAATAATATCATAAGCCACTGTCTGGATCCAACATATGATGGACCTAGCACATTATAATGGCTTCCACTATAAACAAAAGCCATGACGTTAGTGTGAACAGACCCTTAGCCTGTTATTCTTACCTCTTCTGCTGGGTATATTTAAAGGGGTTGCCCCTAAATGAAGTGTTATGACTTATCCACAGGATAGGTGATAATACCCTGGTGGGAAGGTGGAGGGTGTCTCACCACTGAGACCCATATAGATCCCGAGAACCAGGTTCCCATGCCTTCCTCTTCTGCTTACTGCACCCCAAAAATGAGAATTGCAGCTAAACATACACTTTGCTGCTTCATTTAATTCAATGGGGCTGAAATTTCCCTCAGCCCCACTGAAATTAATGGCGTGCTACCGCACATGCTTGGGAACCAATTCCTTCATTGTGGGATCTTTGGAACCCTTGTAGTGGCAATTACTGTAGGTCCTCCTAGTCGGACCCCTACTGATCAGATAGCTAGTCATATCCTTTGAATACGGTATAACTTTCTTTGGTGGGACATTCCTTTAAGTTGGCCTTACACATGAAATAAAAGTCAGATGAAATGGTCAACTTTGAACTTTTCAGCTTCTATAGTCTTAAAATGATATTTAAACACATTATGGCTCATCCTTCACCACTTTGTGCATTACACTTTTTTGAATGTTGATGGTTATTTCATTTATTTGAACCATCTGAGATGTGATTGATTGGCCACACTCTGCCCCAACCTAATATTGGGTATCTTTCAGTAAATATTTGCAAGCTACTCTTTCAAAAACTTGAGTAAAGCAGAGAAGTAATACATCCAATGTACATATTTCCTTTATTATCAATGCTTTTTTATATGGAGGAAAATTCCTCAACATGATGGATCTTAGTCAACTGTGTTAGTGTAGTGAGCACGTACCATGCATCCCGTTCTATAGACATTGTTACACCTACCTGTACAATGAATGGCACTGGATCCATCTGTACCTTTCCATCCATTATAAATCCTTTATTTGTTTTATCCATAAGCAGAAATGTGAATTTGTCAATCTGAGCATCTTGCCCTCCATGTTTGTAGGCAACATCCATATTATCAATATCTTTCTGGGTGAAGTTGTTTCTCCGTATGGGTGTGCCTCTTAAATATATTTGCCCATATTGAGGGAGGTTGACCAGCAAAAATGTAATATTCTCCATTGATGTATCTGGGTCAGTTGCCTGAAGAATGTCTGGTGTGATCAACGCCATAGATCCTTTCACTTGTCTAAGGCCATAATTCTTGGACAGTGTTGGAAGAGTTTTGTCTACCATCTCCACTGCTATGTCCAAGGTACCATGCTTTGTTCGCAGCCCATTGCTGACAAGGAATCTAGCAAAAAGAGGCAAGGGAGCCTTCAGCAAGTGTTCCTGTTTCACCATCTACACAAAAGAAATGATAACATACCTTTACTCAGGAGGTTTTCCTTAAGCTTCCTTGGGCATCTATGGTTTTGAGGTCTAAGTCTATCTTCTAATGTTATAGTATGGTTAGCTATTTTGCATGTAGCCACCAGGAATTGCTCATTAAAGTTAGACCTGCATATGGAGTGTGTATTAGGATATTTCCATGTACTTTTTAGAACAGCACGCTACATGGGGCCCTCATTTGTCTGTTGTCTTACGATGATAATGGAGAGGCAGATTTACACATAAAGTATTATAAATCTGCCTGATATAACAGAGTCTCTATAAATATGTTTTTTTTTCCATTTACTCCTATAATCCTATGATGTTTTAGACTCCTGTCCATCCTTTTCCTTGTTGAAGTCCCCAGTCTTGCTGTAAATTCTTTACCTCTGTGTTTACTAATATACAAGGATGTCTCAAAAGTGTGGAAACACTCAAAGACAATGGAAAGAGTTTGGCAGATGGTGATACAATTTTGCATACAAGCTGTAGAAGGGGAAGCCTGTTAGACCATGTCACTAACATGATGGCCATATTGAATGCCGCCATCTTGGATTCAACTCTAATTTTTCCAATCGAAAGGTAGGTGTGTGATATATCAAACTGGAAAAGAAATTCACATTGCAGTTGCCAAACGTCTCTCCAAATTCTAGGAAACAGGTTCTATCACTGATTAACCAAAATCTGGATGACTAAAAGCATCAGCCAGGGCCCACAACGTGACACTCATCGTCTGTCTCTAGAATGAGGGGTCATCTGTGCCTCCATACAGCTAATTTTGTCTACACATAAATGGCATCCTTCTAAATTGCAGATACTGCAACACCTAATAGAGGATGAGCCAGAACATAATCATAGAATGGTAGAGTTGGAAGGGACCTCCAGGATCATCGGGTCCAACCCCCTGCTCAATACAGGGTTACTAAATCATCCCAACCTATGTTGGATAGAATTTGCAGAATGGGTAACACAGCAACTTCAGATAATGCCATCATTCACATTGCTTTGGCAGCTGTCTTCCTTTGCACAATATGGGGAGAAAGCTGTCAATCAGAGACAGGAAGGCAAAGGGAGCACACGAGTCGCACAGTGCTTGGCTCATGCTGCAGCCCATATACACTGATTTTATGGACCCTACTGCAAGAAAACAAATCTTGGTCAACATAGACAAATAAAATCTAATATAGTAACAACCAAGATTAAAAGGGATTTTCTGGGATTTAACTATTGATGATCTATCCTCAGGATAGGAAATCAATAGTTGGTCGGTGGGGTTCTACTGCTTGGGATCCCCTCCGATCAGCTGTTTGAAAATGCTGCAGAGCTCAAGTGCTGCAGCCTCTTTTCGGGAATTTGACGTCATGTTTATTGGTCACATGGCATGAAACAGCTCAATCCATTAAAGTGAATGGGATTAACCCTTTCCAATCCACTGTCTGATGTCTTCCTACATTCTGATTGAAGCTTGTACAGCTCCAATGTCAGAAGACGTCCGACAGGGTATTCTTACCATTTATTGCCAGCCACTCCGCTGTCGGAGCCTCTCTGGCACACACACACTGGCTTTAGCCAGCAGATGGCACCGTTGTATAACAGCAAAAAGAGAAAGCCTTTTAGGAAACCCTGAATCCAAAATTGGATTGGAAAGGGTTAAGCTGCAATACTAGGCACAGCCACTATAAAGTGTGTGGTGCTGTGCCTAGTAAGGACTGAAATAATAGCATCGTTCAGCCAATTGAGGTGGATTCCACGTTATGGAACCCCACTGATTAACTATTGATGTGTGAACAGAGGCTTAGCCGGTTATTTTTACCTCTTCTAGTAGGTATACGTAAAGGGGTTGTCACTGAATGAAGTTTTATCACCTATCCACAGGATAGATGATTATACTTGGATGGGAAGGTAGGGGGTGCCTCACCATTGAGACCCACATGGATCCTGCGAACAGGATTCCCATGTCTTTCTCTTCTCCTCACTGCACCCTGGCAGTGAGAAAAAAAGTGGAGCTGCGGCTAAGCATTCACGGTGCTGCTTCATTCATTTTGATGGGGCTGACTCGACTAATTCCTTCAGCCCTACTGAATTTGATTGAGTGCCATTGCACATGCTTGAGCACCACTTCCTTCATTGTGGTATCTTTGGAAACCTTCTTCTGGGAATCACTGCAGGTCTTTTTAGTCGTACCCTAACAATTGGCTAGTTAGCCATATCTTTTGGATACGGTATAATTTCCTATGGTGGGCCAACCCTTTAAGCCACCTCACACATAAGATAAAAGTCAGTCGAAATAGTCAACTTTGACCATTGCAAAAATCTTCTTATTTGTATAGCGCCAACTTATTCCGCAGTGCTTTCAAGTAATTTATTTATTATCCCCCACCAAGCTGAGTACTCATTTTACTGACCTCGGAAGGATGGAAGGCTGAGTCGACCTTGAGACGGCTACCTGAACCATGCGGGGATTAAACTTGCAACCTTCAGGTCGTGAGCGAGAGCTTAGGACTGCATTCTGCATCCTTAACACTCTGCGTCACACTACAGTTTTAAAAGGATATGAGAATAGATCATCATCAATAGTTTAGTGTCGGAAAGTAAGACAATATTGAGTTCCCATATCGGTGGAGTAAATGGATCTGATATTTTATTACACTTATTTAATTTTAATCAATATTGCTCATTGGAGATAACAGCAAGACTTCCCACAAGTCACAAGGAATAATTGCTGAAACAGTTAAACGGTGAGAGTGAAAGACTTTGGTGCTCAGCAGGGGCCACATCTTCTATTGAACATTACAGATCCTCTGCGCTGCCTGCAGCTCCATGGTGATGGAACTGGCTACAGAGGCTGCCATCTGTCATGGAATTTGAAAAGATAAAGAGGGGGAAAAAAAAGCACAGGAGCAGTAAATAGTGCCAATTCAATGCAGAATCAAGCCAGCGTGTCAAAATGGAGGACATTTGCGTCTGTACTTGGCATAGTGCTGCCGGCACCTGATGTCAGGGGTTGCTAATCACTCGTGTCATCTGTCCAAACAAGAAGTGCCACATTCTTCTTCCAGCTCAGAAGCGTCAGACAATACATAGTAATATTTCCGACTAACACAAAGTGCAGTAGTGGAACATAAAATCTGATCGCTCAGACACACAATAATTGATGTTGCCCTTGCCGTTCTGGCCGTCTACCGAATACAGCCAAGGGAGGAGCACCGGGGTTAACAGACATGGGGGTTTCTGCCAGATTTCGAACAGCTAGAAATGTTAATTAAAAGAGTTTTAAAAATTAACACGTCTTTGTTTTAGGGTCCCTAATTATATTTTCAGTTTAAAACAGTCTGGCCATAGCGGCTTTATATCAACGACTTGGACTGGTGACAATCTCCTGTGAGATGACACTGTAACACCAGGTGCAGTCGTCCCACCACCAGATGCAAGGGCTACTGAAGACCTTCATTAGCATTCAGGCTTTATGTGTCCAATTTTTGGTTATTAATTCTTAAAGGATTATTGACACAGGACGGCAAAGCTCAATGTTCCTCTGCGTTTTATATTACAGGCAGCGCACTATTATTTTATGAGTAGATATAAAAGGAAGCGTTGGGCACCGGGAGTTCCTGTCAAGTGATTTTATGAGTGCAGATATTTGGAACAACGAGGGACTGATGAAGAAGTGGCTAATAAGGAACATTGATCCGCCGGTCGAAATGTTAGCAATTCCGGTTGTTTATTTGCAAACTGAAATAGAGAGCGATTAGAACCTGCAACGTGAAGAAGAGGCAGCGGCACAAAACTTTGTTGGGTTCTTCCAAAAACTTTCTACTCCCGAATGTCAAAACTCGGGTGACATTCGGTTAGTTCTTAAAAAGGGGCAATCAAGTAGAATACTTATTTCTATGACTTGGTATCGTATTAAGCATACGTATCAGACCTTAGCAAGCATCAAAGTCTAAGCAGATGACTCGGGAAGCTTCGGGACAAAGATTCAGTTACACTTGACATGCTTCTGCAGTGCCAAGAAAGCCCAGGCTACCTAGTTGTCCCTTGGCACTGGAGAGATTAGGTTAATAAATCATCTGCTAGCTCTGAAAGAAGAGACAGACAGGAGAAGCTTGCCATCCAGACACCTACCTGAATGTATCAGCAGCAGCTGCAGCATTGCCATTGTGGACGTAGCAGACAGTCTGGGCAGCCACATCCATCTGACTGAAGCTTGTTATGGGAATTCCATGATGGTTGACATATTCAATCTGCCCATGCTGAGGCGGTGAGGAGACTACATAGAGCAGCTCTTCTGGCTTGTCTGTGCCATCAGTGGCCAGGAGGACATTAGTGCTTAGGATGACCCTGTCTCCTCTTGACACGTGAAGTGTCTTCACAAATACTGCAATGTCTCCTGGTGATAAACAGCGGGAATCGAGGCACGTGTTGTAAATAAAATAGATTATGATGACTTGGTAAACAGTTTGGCATCACAAATGAACTATAAAGGTCATTTAAAAGTTACTGTGTTTCCCCTGTCTTATATTAATTTTTACCCCAAAAGAGGTACTAGGTCTTATATTCAGGGGGTGTCTTATGGCTGTGAATGGTTCTTCGACTGCTGCTCAGCCAATCAATGAAGCACTGGATGAGCCAATGCTATGGCTGTGATTGGTTCTTCCACCACTGCTCGGCCAACCAATGCAGCGCTGGATAAACCAATCAACAGTCATCGCATTGTAGAGGCGGGATTTATGAATTGGCTGAGCCATGGCCAATCACAGCCATCGCATTGGTTCATCCAGCACTGCATTGATTGGCTGAGCAGCAGTTGAAGAACCAATCACAGTCATTGCTTCCTGGAGGCGGGATTTATGAATTCCGTAACCAGGAAGGGATGTTGTAGAAGCGGTCGAGGACAGCGAGAGAAGCGGTAAGGACCTAGACCAAGACTGCTAGGTAATGTATTTTTTAATGTAGTGTAACTAGGGTTTATTTTCAGGGAAGGGCTTATATTTTAAGCCTTCCTGAAAATTAGACTAGGGCTTATTTTGGCATAGGTCTTATTTTTGGTCGAAACTGAGTATGTAAGGGTGCTTTTAGGCTGGACAATTCTCGCTTGCACAAGAGAACAGACGTAATCGCTCTTGTGCAGTCTGTTTAGACAGCCAGATTCATCGTTGACTCGTTCAACAACTGTCATTCAGTTTTTCACATTTACTATGTGAAACGCTGAATGATCAATATTTAGGCTGCTTTCACACGGGCTTAAAAAAGAAAAAAAAAAAAGAAAAAAAAAAAAAAAAATTGCACGATTTTTTTAGCGATGCAATAGCAGTACAAAAAAACGCTGCATGCTGAATATTGCCGTGTTTTTCGGCAATTCGCGATGTTTTGTAGCCCATGTTACCCTATGGAGCCTCCTTGTTTATCGCATTGCATAGCACGTACTTGCGCCTTTTGTGCGATGCGATACATTTTTAACAGTAGAAACTCCTATTAACTTTCTTGTGATAAAACCGCGGGTAGCAGAAACGCGATGCAACATTTTTTCCCAAGAAGAAAGCATCACTGATGCTACAAAATCGTGTGTACAAAGCTGCGCTATCACAGCGGTTTTGTAGCAGCTATAATCCTGTCACCTGTGTGAAAAAGGCCTTAAACGGACTGAAAAGCGAATGAACCAACAATGATTCTCTCACATTGGCATCTGTAAGGTCAGGATGAGATGGGTGTGCTCTCATTTATCAAAGGTACCCATGACTGTTTAAAGAAGTTACCCGGGATTTTAAAATTGATTACCTATCCGTAGATTAGGCCATCAGTATTAACCCTTTGCAATCCAATTTTGGATTCAGATTTTCCTAGGTGGCTTTCTCTTTCTGCCATTGTACAATGGTGCCATCTGCTGGCTAGAGCCAGTACTGCAGTATGGGAAATGCTGGAGAAGCCCCCCGACAATAGAGCAGCCAGTAATCTACAGTAAGAATACCCTGCCGGACATCTTCCCACATCAGAGCTGTACAGCCTTTAATCAGAATGTCTTTAGACGTCAGACAGTGGATTGGAAAGGGTTAAATTGGTGGAGGCCTGACTCTTGGCACTACCATAGATCAGCTGTGAAAGAGGCTACGGTGTTTCCATTCGCTGTTTACGGGCACAGTTTTGTACTTTTTAGTAGTGTTTGCACCTTGTATCCAAGCTCACTACAGCTTCATCCCACTCAAGTAAATGGATCACAGAAAAAGCAAAAGGTGCCCAAACCTACTGATACCAAATCAAGGGGCCGGTATAGACACCACATCCTATGGTATGCAGACAGACAAATTGCTATATAGAGGGGTTGTTTATCAGTATATTGCACCTGGGCATTGCTCCTCCATATAGTAATTTGGCTGTCTGCATGCTGGCCTTTGATTTTGTATCAGTACACCAGTCAGTATGGTCAGTTAAGTAAATGGGACTAAAACTGCAATACCAAGTATGACCACTACTCAAAATACTGTTCTGCTTGGTAAACAACTCAGGGATACTGCGCTTACAGCAGATTGGTGGGGTTGCTGAGAATAGGACCCCCACCAATTTAATATTGGTGACTTACTGCAAAACTTCCAATACTGTTGGAACTTGGTCACAAGTCGTAGGGGAAGTTGAACAAGGAAGAAAAGTCGAAGAAGCCAATACTGGTTAGTTACAGATTTTGTTGTTTAGCCACATTGATTTTAATATGGCTGACAGGAAGAAGTGTGTCAGGTCTTAAGCTGAAGGCGTTTTACAGCATTTTTACACCATTTTTAACGCACCCTATACATTTCAGTGGGCGAATGATTTTTTGTCCTTCCCATAGAAATGTATGGGGTCTGAATTGCTGCTCCTCACAAGCTGCTCGTCAGGGTGGACATGCGGGTGAAGAGCATCGAAGACTGAAGACTCCCCTATTAGTGGTCAGTGGGCTGCCAGTGGTGCGGCCACCAGCAATCTAGCAGTTATCACCTGTCCTCATCAAGGTTTATCTTCTGCCTATTGCTTAACTACAGAACAACTTGAGTTTTCTTGAGGAGCTCGCTGGTGGAACAACCTCGAATGATGTCATACAAGTGTCCAACTTACCCTTCTCCATATCTTTAACTATGATGTGAAACTGTATCTCAGGGGATCTGTTCCTGCCATCCCACAGATGGAAAGTAAAGCTGTCGTCATTTTTGGAACCAAGTCTTCCCCTGTGGACATATCGGACTCGATTCATATCGATGTCTCCTTGGCTGCACTTCATGCCGGTATCGAAGTTCATCCAGTTTTCTTGTACCTTTCAGTAGAAGAAATGTTCATTTGAATATCTTCAGTAATTACACTTAAAAGAAAGCTGAAATCTTCAAGTGTATTGAAAATGTCGGAATATCTATGCCGCACGTGCCAAGGAAGGCCAGTTGTACAAGAGCGGACTGCAAAAAAAAAGAGCATGCTGTTTTATGGGGGGTTTTTGCATGACTAAAATGTGTAGGAAAATCCGCAAACGCTGGGCTTTAGTCACTTTATATTGCACGTGCAAATTTGGTGTGGGCAAACACATATGTGTTATTTTAATGGGTTTATTCACATGCGCATATTTTCCTGCACATTTTGGTTGCACGAGAAAGAATAGAAAGCAGCATGCTCTATTTTCCTCTATTTGCGCACCAAAACTCCCCATAGAAGTCAATGTAGATGTGCAAATGTGCATGCAAATGCATATGCCTTGAGCGGCATGGGTGTCAAACTCATTTTCATGGAGGGCCACATCAACCTTACGGCTGCCTTTATAGGGCGAATTGTAATTGTATAGTAAGGGCTCGTTCACATGGGTATATTTGTGCAGCATATTACATGCGCAAGATTTGCATACGTAATACGCTGTGAATAGAATCCATTGATTTCAATGGGTTCGCACACATGAGCGTATTTTTTCATGCGATGTGCGATCGTATTACTGACCACAATAGGCCAGTGAAGTGAATTGGCGGGTGCAAATATGCAGTGAATACGAAGGAAACCTGCATACTTACAGCGTATTTGCACACCATGTCGATGAGCCTGTCTGCGTTCTTTTTTGCTTGCCCAAATATACAGCCTATTTTTGCACATGAAAACGCATCAGAGCGGTCGAAAAACGTGAGCATAAGAGATTTTTGGTTGTGCAAATATGCAGAATATCCCATGTGAATAAACCCTAATAGTGACCCCCATTGTAGCCACAGTAGTAATACTGGTAATGACCGTTATAGTGGCTGCAGCAGTAACAGTGCTTTGATAATGGCCCCATTAGTAATAGTTATCCCCACAGTGGTCCTAATAGTGATAGGGATGCCCATAGTGGCTCCATTTGTGATAGTGACCCCCATAGTGGCTCCAGTAGTAATAGTGGCCCCTCATAGTTGTCCCAGTAGTAATAGTGACCCCCACAGTGGTTCCAGTAATAATAGTGACCCCTATTGTGGTCCCAGTAGTAATAGTAACCCCCATTGTGGTCCCAGTAGTAATAATGAACCTGAGAGTGCCCCAGTAGTAATAGTGACACCATAGTGATCCCAGTAGTAATAGTGACCCTGAGAGTGCCCCAGTAGTAATAGTGCCCCCCCATAGGGGTTCCAGTAGTAATAGAGACCCCAACCAGTGGCCCCAGTAGTAATAGTGACACCCATAGTGGTCCCAGTAGTAATAGTGACCCTGAGAGTGGCCTCAGTAGTAATAGTGACCCCCAATAGTGGTCCCAGTAGTAATAGTGACCCTGAGAGTGCCCCAGTAGTAATAGTGACCCCCCATAGTGGCCCCAGTAGGAATAGTGACTCCAACCAGTGGCCCAAGTAGTAATAGTGACCCCCATTGTGGTCCCAGTAGTAATAGTGACCCTGAGAGTGGCCTCAGTAGTAATAGTGACCCCCATAGTAGTCCCAGGAATGCTGCCTGGCCATAGGCCAATAGCAACCCCCTAGTGGCCTCTAGCTGGGCCACATCCCTACAGGCTTTACACTCTTCCCCCCGATCTGCAGTCCAGTCCAGCAAGGCAGTGCAGAGTTTATACCCACTGACCTCTCACCTCAGTGCAGACGTCAGTGTTCAGGAGAGGTCAGCGGTCACAGACTATGCACTGTGCCGGACCAGAGCTGCAGGCGTGAGTAGAATTCCTTTAAGGGCTCCCACACACTTGCGTTTTTTTAATGCTGCGTTAACGATGCCTTTTTTTTATGTGAATGTCAACGGGACTTTCTAATGTTAAAAACACATCGCACAAAAATCGCAAAGCCCAAACTTACAATGCGTTTATAACATTAGAAAGTCCCGTTGACATTCACGTAAAAAAAACAACGCAAGTGTGTGGGAGCCCTAATAAAAAGGCTCTCCAGGCAGCACCCACTAGGATACACTGGGTACATAGCGTAAGCACTGCTCCGACCCCTGTGTAGTGGCTGGCACTCGTAATTGCTGGTGCAGCTCTCATTAAAATCAATGGGAGCTGCTCTCGTAATTCCATGCTCGGGTTCCATTAATTTCAATGAGCGCTGCGCCTGCAATTACCAGCGCTTCCCCCCCGACCCTGGTGTATCCCGGTGGACGCTGCCTGGATAACCCCTTTAAAGGTTTAATGCTCAGCTGGCGGGCCACATAGAATGAGCCGGTGTGCCGGGTCCAGCCCGCGGGTCTTGTGTTTGGCATATGTGCTCTATATATGCAGTTATTTCAGTACTTCCTATACCCTCCCATTGAGAACACGGGTCCATTTTTCTGTTCCAGTTGGAAGAAACATATTAGGAAGAATACAAACCTTCATTTGAAGTTCTCCTTGGCCTGGAGTTCTGTCAATTATATAGTAAATGTCATCTCGGGGAGTATCCTTATCTTCAGCGGACAGCACGGCACTTGAAATAATGTAATGCTCACCCATGCTCAGCACAGCTTCACAGCGCCTTACAAGAAAGTATTAACACACTGATTCAATTAAGATTGTTCCAAGGAGGCCGCGGACGTCTCTACAACTTGTGTCCCTCCATTCGATAATACAATTATTACAGGCTGACGTTATTTATTGTGTGGGTATGAAAGAGAAAATCAACTTGATTTTGCGCGAGTTTCGTGTGTCTCGCAACGCATTAATCTCACCCGAGTTTCGCATTCGTCTGCACGCAGCCTTAAACATCATAACGGATGTGCTTTACACCAATATTTTGTGCTAAAAATGGCATACGTACATTGTTAGGCCGGCGTCACACTGGCGTATGCAAAGTTTGCGTGCGGATGAGTGCAGGGTTTTTGTGGGACGAACTATGTTTTTTGCGTGTGCATTAGTGTATTTTACTGTACATTGTTCTGCGAGCGAGGCATTTGCGCGCAGCCAAAAAAACACGCAACAATTTAAATGGCTAATTAGCTTAATGAGCTCCAGATGCGTTCTTTTTCCTGCGCAATTACGCAGCGTTTCACGCATCTCCTAGTATATTTAGCGTGCATTTGTGCATCCCCATTAACTTCTATGGGGACTTGAAAATAGAGCATGCTGGTGCGTTTTGTTTTTTTCGCGCATGCAAAATGTGCAGGAAAAAATATGCGCAGGTGACTAAATCCATTGCAGCTAATGAGTTCTATCCTCTACGTATTATGTATGCAAATTTTGTGTGCGCAAATACCCCCATTTTTTCTAGACCTTTTACAAAACCACAATAGAAGGTGCAAAAAGTACATAACGCACAAGACATGTAGCATTCGCCATGTACTCCACGTTTTTGGTGCAAATTTCTAGTCCTGCACTAAAACAAGACTTGTCGCACATAATGTGGTAATAAGACCAGCGGATACAGACATTTCTTTACTTTTGTGCTTGCAAGTATAATAGAGGTGTAGTGACCCAGACCAATGGGGCCCCTCCATAACTGTATGCATGCATTTGTCTATGTAATGTCAGTGTCTTCTTTGTTGCATTAATGAGGTGTATTGCATAGCTGCAGCACTGAAAGAGTTAACTGTCTGGTATGTGAGATGACTGTCTGGAAAACGTATCTGTTTGTTTGTCATGTGACCTTGTGATATATATGTGGATGCAAGGTGCATGAGAGAAGAGTTAAGGGGAGTTCAGAGTTCCATTCTGGGCTTGCAGGAGAGAGGAGTTCTGTTCTGGGGAGTTCTGCAAGAGGACCACGCAGGCACCTTCAGCCTGTGTGGCCCAGAATGGAGGAGGCCGAAAGGAGTCCCCAGTCTGCCCTGGGCTTGCTGTACTCAGGAGATGTGAAAGTACCCCTTCAATGCTAAGAGAGTGAGAGAATGAGCACCTACAATGCAGCACACCCCTTTTGCCAAACATGAGTGTTGACCGGTAGAGGGTGTAAGAGAAGAGAGAATGTTGCCCGGACTAGGACCCACAGATAACAAGGACTGTGGTTTCTCCTGTTCACCCGGGACCAGGACCCACAGATAACAAGGACTGCCGGGACCAGGACCCACAGATAACAGGACTGTGGTTTCTCCTGTTCACCAGTGAATCCTCCCTGTCACACCACTTTGAAGTTTGCACTGTGTTTTCCTGCTGGCGTGTATTTGAAAGTTGTGCCAAGTAAACGAGCTTCACCGACCATTCACGGTTTGGCTCAGAAAGTTAACTACCTGTGTGTGGACTCTTAATTACCAACACCTGGATTCACCGCAGAGGATGGAACGGTGGCGTCACGTGTGACACAAAGGACTAAGATAATACCTCATTGGGTTCCCCTGTTTAATAACCCACCCTTGGCCCTTTGGACGTGTCACTGGATACCCTCTGGGCAGGAGCCACTGTGACAAGGCCCAAACTCTACCACGCTGTCTCCTAGGCTGGGGTGCGCTCCTCAGACACTGCACAGGGAATATCGACTCCCAATACAATTTCCGAAGCCTTGATCCTGGATTACTGGCCTTCATTATTACATGTCTGTATTCACACCGGTATGACTGTCCTATACATTAATGTTTGCACTGCATTCTTATCTGTAAACTATAGTCTATGAGGAGCTACTGATCACTTCTGACAACACAACTCAATATTGTGCAGACATTTGTATCTTGAGATGATGGGGTGTGTTAGTATGATAGCTAGTGATGAGCGAGCATTGCCCTTAGCGAGTATCTGCCCGCTCGAGAGAAAAGGTTCGGCTGCCGGCGGCGGGCAGGGAGTGGCGGAAGAGAGCGGGGAGGAATGGAGGGGAGATCTCTCTCTCCCTCTCGCTCCCTCCTGCTCACTGCCGCAACTCACCTGTCACCCGCGTCGGCACCCGAACCTTCTCTGCCGAGCGGGGAGATACTCGCTAAGGACAATGCTCGATCGAGTAATTGTCCTTAGCGAGTATGCTCGCTCATCTTTAATGATAGCCAATTTGATAACTAGCAAAAGTGCAAATCACTTTATTTGCCTAAAATGACATTTTTTGTGCCAAAAATCCCTCTAAAGTATGGGCGCCTCTATTAGCCTATTTGCTCCAATGATACAATAAAACTCCATTTCTGTGCAGTTTTGCCCATAATGTACGAAAACAAAGCATTTTATTACATTAGTCCTATGTAATATGCTCCCATTTTTTGCTCTCAGATTTTTTAGTCCTTCTGGGACAGGGGGCTTGTCTGGGGAGGTAATAGGTCCTAAATTTAATATTGAAGACCTGTAATCTTTGGGGCTCGCTACAAAAATACCGCAGATGAAGAAATGTTATAGAAAGCTGCAAACTGAAGGGTCAGTAAATACAATTTGCCCACAATTATGATGAAGCGCTCAGCTATCTCCAACAGTCCCATAGAGACGAATGCAGCACATGCATGACCACCGCTCCATTCATAGGTGGGGACTTGGGACCCCCATTGTCATGATTGGTGGGGAACCCAGCCATCAGACACTTGTGTGGATAGGCAATAGTGGGACAACCGCTTTGCGTAGCAGAGTACTATTGTTAAACTCTTAGGCCGACTTCACATGGGGCGCTAGCAATATGCAGAGAATAGAACCCATTGACTCAAATGGGTTATTTCATATTTTCAGATTTTACGTTCACATTTTGGTTGACCCTCATGCATTAGGGTCCGTTTACAGCAAACGATTTCTCGTGTGAACGAGTGATGATGTAAGAGTTCGCCCCCATTCAGCCTGCTTATACAGCAGATACATCATCGGCTCGTACAAACGAGAAATCGTTCATTCGTTCATTCACTGTATAAGTGCCCGAGGACGACTGAACGATCGGTAATTAAGCTGAACGACTAGTGAACAATAAACGAATAGTGAACAATTTATTCTTCGTTGTTCATTCATTGGCTGCGTTTACAAATAAGTAGACAATATTTCTCGTCTGTCATTCATTGCGTCTTCTATGTGGACATAGAGATCAGTTTTCTGCAACACATCCCAGCCTGCACGTAGGAATTGGATCATGATGTAAAACCAATCATCACATATGGGATCAGGAACCCCCCAACCCACCCCCCAAAGGTATGTTTTAGGCCTGGTGGCTCTCAAGTGAGAACTATGGTTACTCAGGTAAGACTCACAATTAGTCCTCATGCACATGGCACGAACCACAGAGGTATCTGCCTACAAATCCACAATGCATCCACGGATGCATTGCGGAACGCTCATTTCCATAGAGATCAATGGAACCTGTCCGCGCGGAATCCGTGGTAAAATGGAGCATGCTGCGATTTCTTTTCCGCACACGGAATACGCAAATCAAATCCGCATGTGTGATTGGAGCTGAGGAAGCTCCATGCTTTCCTAGGGGCGACTAGTACAGCGAATCTCCCGTGCGGGTGCCGTCCGCGGATTCCGCAAATCAAATCCACCCGTGTGCATGAAGCCTTAAAGATGGAGCATACAAAGAGGGAAAACTAGTGCTAAATGCCATACAGAAGTTATATAATAGTCAACAATCGTGCTGTAGCTCATGGACACACATGGTAGCATATTCTAAAAAGCCTTAGTATAAAGATGTTGTGTGTGAATGTACATTATACTCTATGGAGAATAACATGTGGTCAACAAGAACCGGTACCAATATTTTAATCAGCCTAGAATAGTTTTTTCTGCCCCCTGTAGGCATGTGCCTAATCTGTCTATAGCCCATACACTTACTTTGTAAGCACAGGTTTTTCATCATTGACTCCAATAACGGTAACAAAAATTGTTCTCTCCACTTCATGTTGTCCGTCTGACAACTGGATTGTGAATCTGTCAGCCAAGTTTTCAGAGTCATCGTGCACATAGGCCAACTTCATACCTGTCAACACAAACATAAGCCTATCCGTGACTTTATACAGATTTATGTGGACACTGATGGGTAACTTCTCAGTAAAGCTAAGCTGGTCATGCAAGTAAATACAGAGAAACCTAAGAGGCAATTCTCTGCAGAAACACTCTTAGAAGTTGTCATCAGTAATATAATAAGGGAGTCCAGGGGTATATGCAGGACTTTCTGAAGGGTAGGTTAGACGGGTTCTCCAGGATTTTTACTATTGAAGACTGACAGGGCACTGAGCAAGAAATACCTCACTTGTTGGAGTCGCCTGGCAAGCGATTATATTGGCCCATTTCGAGCCATTTAATTCATGCTTGATAAAGTGGTCTTCCGCACCCGAAACGCGTTGCCAGCCTATATACTCTTTTTATTCATGTGTTTTGTCTTTATCATCTTTTTGTGTATTTGTTTACATTTTAATTAGAGATGAGCGAGCGTACTCGCTAAGGCAAACTACTCGAGCGAGTAGTGCCTTATGCGAGTACCTGCCCGCTCGTCTCAAAAGATTCAGGTGCCGGCGGGGAAGAGCGGTGAGCTGCGAGAGTGAGCAGGAAGAGAGAGTGAGAGAGAGATCTCCTCCCCCCGTTCTTCTCCGTTCTCCTCCGCCGCTCCCTGCCCCCACGCCAGCACCCTAATCTTTTGAGACGAGCGGGCAGGTACTCGAATAAAGCACTACTCGCTCGAGTAGTTTGCCTTAGTGAGTACGCTCGCTCATCTCTAATTTTAACCTATATTATATATACTACTAATCAATTAATTAAATGCTTTGGGGTGATCTCTAATCTGCCAACCTGGATTAGGGGGACCCGGTGGCATTTAAGTGCCCCTCTGTGAAGTTCCATCTTTTTATTGTACCTTCAAGCACATTTAGCAGCTCAGGAAAACTTTTCTTCCACTTTGTGATTATTATATTTTCTGTGATCGAGGTTGATTGGCCCTGGGTATTTCCTCTCCCTGCTATCTAACACCTGATTGTGATGACTATTGAAGGCTAATTTGGACCATAGGTGTGGAGACCTGTCATCTGACGGACCGCACGCCAGGTGAGTCCAATTACACATTATTTTACTTCATTGTATATCTATAAAAATCCCTCCTTGGAGCGCAGAGCCTACTTCATATACTTCTATGTAAGCACAGGAGCTGCAGTGGGACAGCAGCCTGTGGGATGGCTGTTTGGCGCTTATCTGTATGTGTAGAGGGACCTTAGCTAGGGCGGATTGATAAGACATAAGGAGGAGATGTCAAGGGGCACAGCTTAACAAACATATTGTTTGTCACTGTTAGGCTATCTAGTAAGCCTGAGAGGAACAAACAATTTGGTGTTAAGACCAATTTACACGCAATATCGCTCAAAATTCGTTCAAACGACCGCAAATGAGCGATAATCGTTGCATATAAACACTACCATTATGCACTTTTAGCCTGAACAATGGTTTTAAGGTGAACTTAAAATACATCAGTCAACAGCAGAGAGATAAAGTATCTCTCAACAGACCGTATCCTGTGTTCTCAGCAGGAGTTGGATGTTACATTAAATTCTGCCAGCAGCCTCCAGGAGAACAATGCAGCTGTGCACAGAGCGCAGCCCACATGCTATGCTCTGCAAACAGCTCCTGGAGGCCCATTTACATGCAAATGAAGGTGATAAAGTGTTAATGGACATTAGTGTCCATTAACACTTTATGCAAAATGATGGCTAAAACTTTCAATGTTTCAATCATTTGAAAGATTATCTTTGCATGTAAATGGGCTTTTAGACTCTACACTTGACTGTGGCTCTACCTTGTTCCCCTCAGATTTCATCATCCTAACCTAGATGCCTTCTAGGACGAATTTCTTACGGGCTACATGAACAACAGTCGTGTTTTCTTTATAACTCTTCTAGGGGGGAAATCAGGAAGTCTGTGTAAGAGCTTCTCAGATGGAACAATAGTGGACATTAAACAAGAAAGAAAAGACTTCTGCAGAGGTAAGGGGGTTGTTTTCACCGCATTACGGCCCCTTAAATGCACTTCTGAGGCAATTTACTCCACAAACCCCACTACAACTGTGGGCAGTAGAACTTGTTGCGATATGTCAAGTACTTACTTTATAACAGTATCTCAAAAATCTTCTAATTTACCGAACATAACAGTTTTTCTCTGCAAAAATAACCTCTCTACTGTATCTATCTATCTTACATAGTTATTACTAACATACCATTTCTGAGATGCTCCATTGTGAAATCATATACCATGGGAACTGTGTTATTTTTGTGGCTTTTAAGAAATCCTTTCATTTGATCTATTCCAAAACGTTCTTCAACAATTAACCCATGCCGAGGATGTGCTGTAACCATAAATGATAAGTGATTCTGGGGGACATCCATGTCTGACACATCAATTACTGAAGGGCTAAGTTCTCTCATTTGGCCCTCTTCCACCTAAAAAGTGTATAAAGAAAGAAATTCCGAATAAGCCTCATGAACATAGAGCACAAAACAAGAGTTACACTGTTTCTAAAATTCAAATTGAACTTTTATTGTGTGTCTGTAACACGTACTAGTGAAGCAACCATCTTTATGAGATGCACAGTGTGGGGTTCCTTGGGCCCATTAGACTTGGGTTCCTTGGGTCCATTGGAGCAAATGATTCTGAGGACCCACCATCAATCTACATAGAACATGTGCGGGACCACTTTTAATTTCATTGTATAAGATATGAACACTAGAGGAAAGTAATTGGCTCAAAAGTCTACTCCAAGCTGAAAAGACTTCTTCTGGACTTGACAGGCCCTAATGTGTTAAGGTTACTGAGCCCTGGGCCCAACATAGCATCTGTATTCTGGTCGACCAGTCCGACAATGCATACATACCATGCATTATATGACATAAGACTGCTAGATACACTACTTTATTAGAGGCACCCATCTAGTAATATGTTGAACTTCCTTGGCCTTCAAACCCACAACAATTCATTAAGGCATAGATTCCACTAGGTATTGAAATAGTTCTACACTAAAATTTGCCCATGGGGACAGGAGAGCTTCTTGAAGTTGCTGCAAATTAAATAGAGGTACTGACATGTTCTGAATAGCTAACCAGAAGGGTTTATATTTAATTCATCTTGTCTGAACCAAATTCTGACCCTCCCATCAGCAGTAGAAATCTGGATTCATCTGCCCAGGTGATGTCTAGTCGTCTGATTTTTCCCATTCGTTTGCTCAATGGAGTTTGACCTTCCCGTTTTCCTTTCACACAGTGGCACTGGAACTGCTGTTATAGTTCATCCGGGCTAAGGAATGACGAATTGTGGGTTTGGGCACATTAGTTGGAGCACCAATTTGCTTGACTGTGCTCTGCCTGTTCATCCATGATGTGGATTCACACTGAAACTGATCCACAAAAACGTTCTCACTTATTATGCTGCACTCCGGGGTGATGTCCAGTTTCTATACAGAGAAGGTCTAATTGTGAAAAGGCAGATGTCTCTAATAAAGGGGTCATTCAATATAGTCAAATGTATCAAGTAAAAATGAGTACACTCAGCATTTACCCTCCTTTCAATGAAAAAAATGGTATACAATTGAAACCATGAAACACATCTAACAACCCCTTTCAAATGTGAGCCGCAGCAGTATGGGACGTTTCTGGCTCACTGTGACTTCCCAGGCAAGGACTAGTAATATATGGTACACAATCAGATCAACTGTTGTAACACATGGTCTGCTCCAGTCCACTAGGCATGGGGGCCACGCTAACACAGCAACTCTCCATTCTGGTTTATAGATTTGGGGTCCTGATGTGCAAAGGGCCTATGGACATAAGCTGAGATAACAGCTCTAAAGGGATCCTATCATGTTGACCATGATGTCTGATGTGCCAGCAGTATGTTATAGAGCAGGAGGAGCTAAGCAGATTTACGTAAAGTTTGTGGGGAAACATTCAGTATAACTTGTCTTTTATACATTTAAACCCTGTCTCTTTCTGGCCTTAATAGTCCAGTGGGCGGTTCCACATAGTAATTAACAGCCATCTCTGTATGCACCCATATAAATGGAAGACTTTAAATGACTGATAGCTCCGCCCACTGGACTCCTAAGCACTGAAAGAGCAGGGATTTAAATAAATAAAGTACAAGTTATACTGAATGTTTTCCCATAAAACTATATATCAATCTGCTCAACTCCTCCTGCTCTATAACATGCTATTGGTAGATTGAACAGCATTTTCATAGTGATAGGTGCTTTTTAATGAAATGACAGTAGGTATACACATTCATGGACGTACACATTTTTATATGGTCAGTTTTGGATGTGAACAAAAATAATGATATTAATAGAGATGAGCGAGTACCAAACTGCTCGGGTCCTCGTTATTTGAGCTTTTCGTAATATTCGAGAGCTCAATTCGAGTAACGAACCCCATTGAAGTCAATGGGAGACTCGAGCATTTTTGCATTGGACCCGCCGGGTCGGGTACCGAGTCTCTCTCTCTCTCGCTCTCTCTCCTCCCCCCCGCCAGCCACATGCTGCTGTGGATGTGCACAAGTTGGCACGTCACAGCAGGAAGTGGTAATACGGGGAGGGGTTGAACACAGCGTGGTACTCGCTCGAGTAACGAGCACCATCGAGTATGCTAATACTCGAATGAGCATGTTCGCTCAACTCTAATACTTCAGATAATATCTGTATGTTAGTAACATAGGGCATATGAATTGCATTATGTCTTTTTGTATTAATTAAAGATCCATTTTAACCTGGATAGGCTGCTTTTACATCTATGTCAGGGGTTCCATTTTCCTGTATCATACGGAGAGCATGAAAAGGGAATCCCCTGCTATAACATATTAGTCGTATGACAGAACCAAACAGCACAGAACGGACCCCATTGACTATAATGGGGTCCGTTCGGTTTCCACTCAACTGCCCAGCATTTCACCAAAAGAAGAAGCACTGCATGCCGTGCTATTTCTTCTTCCTTCGTTATTTTCTAGGACCCAACTCAGAAGCGAAGGCAGCCTGAGTGTTGATAAGGCAAACAGATACAGTATCATTATTTCAATGGCATAACATTTTCTTCCTTGGGTCAACAACACTATCGCAGGCCTCTCGCTAGCCAAGCCAGAATCCTTCTGCACACTGATGACGGGCAAGCACCCCGAAACAGCTGTCTGTGTATAGATTCTAGCTTGGCTTCCAATTCCCAGTCATTGTTACAAGGCTTGTATAAAGAGTCTAACATTGACTTGCAGGAATGCTGCCTTCCAATAGGTGGCACTGCAGAGCTATTGTTCCATCTCCCATATTTGCACATTTTCTTTCCTAGCATAGTTCAAAAAGAGGAAGAAGAGAACAGACAGTATCCTCCTTCTGTCATAGACTAGCCAAAGGGAAATCTATAACATTCTCCAAAATCTGAAAAGCTCCATTATGCTGTTAGGCAATCTAACTGACATTATTATTCTGTTAACATCTGACAACTTAGAATATTTCTCTTTAGATCACGACTGCCAACATTCCTTACTGTGATATTTCTGGCCATGAATTCTGGAACTTCATCATTTGTTGGGTTGATTACGATGAAAAACGGTTTCTCGAGGGAATGATGTTTCCCATCAGTGACATATAATGTCAACTGATCTGCGGTCGGTTCTATTCGCTGATGTCTCGACTGCACATAGTTTATGTTTCGGGAGATGATGTCCTTCAGTGTAAATGAATCTGGGCGAAATAAGAAAAAGTTAGTCGTGATGTAGGACATAAATTAAACATGAGGAGATTCTGGACGGAGTCAAAGTCTCCACTTTATGGGAAATTCTTCTTCTGTTGATTGGATATTGTGTAACTGTCAAGTGGATACATGGCTGTAAATAAACGGAAGCCCTTGGGAGGCAAACATTAGGAATGCAGCAGAGATAGGCAACGTCCATGCATGACCACAGGCGAGCTAGTTATCTCCTCTGCACCTCAAGTTCTATAAGCTAGACTGCAGGCTATTTCTGTTCTTGCTTTTTAATACCATCTGCTGTGTATACATACTTTTGCCATCACGGCTACAAAAAAAAAAAAAATCTAGCTTCCAACATTTCAGTTTTGACAGAATTTTTGCATAATGTGCCATGTTTAAAGAAGGTGACAGCATTTCTGGAAAGATAACAAAATTCCATTGTAGCTTTCTAAAATAATGCCACATGCTGTGTAAAGTCTATTCTGGGAACAATAAGATATGTAAAATCATGCTGATCATTTAAGAGGAAACTATGCATATTAAAGATGGACTTTTATTTGTTTCGTCAATGCTCCTTATCAGCCAAGAGCAGGGATGGGCAACTTCCTTGTACTCCGGCTGTTGGGGCTAGATGTATTGTGGGTAATCTAATCCAGCCATAGGAATCGGAAGCGTCCTTGTCCTGCTACATGATTTAGAATTCAATTACATTTTCTTTAATTACTCACCAATACTTATTCCCACGTTACTTTTCTCAAACCCCGGAGATGGAAGAATATTCTCAATGTATCCGTACCGAGGGGGAGAAACCAGTACGAATTGCAGATGGTCGCTGTGTGTGTCAGGGTCGCTGGCATGTAAGTGGTGTACGGTAATCGTACAGGATTGGCCTTCATCCACTGTAAATATGTCATCTAGGAAGAACGGAGGGGAAATGATTACAGGCAAAGTTAATATTTTTGGAACATGTTTGGGTATGAGTTTACGGGAGTTCAAGAGGTTTTCCATGGAGCATACTACTGATGACCTATCTTCAGGATAGGTCATTGGCTGGGGTCCGTCGCTCTGGACCAATACATGGCTGTGCGGGCGCATACTGTTAGCGGCGTAAATACACAGTGCTCGGAGCGGAAGCAGTGGAAGTCTCTGCACCGATCTCTGTGTAGTGGCCAGTGCTTGTAACTGCAGGCACAGCTCGCATTAATTTCAATGAGCTGTGCCTGTAGTTACAAGCGCCGGCCACTACACATAGGTCAGCATGAAGACTTCCGCTGTTTCAGCTCTGACCTCTGTGTATTTGCGGCACTGACAGCATGCGCCCGCGAAGCTAATCAGACGGGGTCCCAAACGATTTGTGTGCAGCGAAAAAAAAAATTGCACTGATTGAAATAGCTAATTAGTCTAATGAGTTCCAAATGTGTTCTAATTCCTGTGCAGTTACTCAGTGTTTCACGCATCTCCTGGAGTATAGCGCCTGCTGCGTATTCTTTTAGTGTGACCAAATATGCAGGAAAAATATGTGCATGTGAACGTACCCATTGGTTCTATTCTCCATGTACTGTGCAGAAAAAGTTTGTGTGCGCAAATACGTCCCAGTAAATCCAGCATGACAGTCTAAGGGCTTATTCAGACGACCGTATATCGGCTGGGTTTTCACGCCGGCCGATATACGGCATCCCTCTCTGCAGGGGGAGGAGTCTGGAAGAGCCGGGAGCAGTGCTCTGAGATCCCGCCCCCTCTCCGCCCCTCAGCACTATTTGCAATGAGAGGAGGCAGGGCAGCAGGGGGGCTAAGTTCCAGGAGTTAGCTCCGCCCCCTCCCATTGCAAATAGTGCCGAGGGGCGGAGAGGGGGCAGGAGTTCAGTGCACTGCTTCTGGCTCTTCCAACCTCCTCGCCCTGCAAAGAGGGACGCCGTATATCGGCCGAAATGAATACGCGGTCGACATACGGTTGTATGAATAAGCCCTAAGACAGGTTCCTCTTTCCGCAGTTACATTAAAGCATTAGGGCTCTTTCACATGGGCGTATTTTGGGTGCGCAATACGCAGAGAATAGAGCCAATTGATATCAATGGGTTTGTACACATCTTCTGTTTTTTTGTGCGTACCAAAAAATAGGACCTGCTCTATTTTGTTAAGTATATTGAACAAAAGTGCCTATAGAAGTCTATGGGAGGTGCACAAATGCGTACGCAATGCAAACACACATGCACAAAACATTGCACAATTCCATGAGAAAAGGACACATCTGGACCTCATTAGGCTAATTGGCCTTTTAAATTGGATGCAATCTGATACAGAAAAAAAACTAACTTTAAAAAAAAAAAATCACTCATGTGTATGACCCCATGACTTTGATTTGAAAGAATGCTGCCATCCAATAGGTGGCGCTGCAGAGGTATTTGTCCATCTTCCTTATTTGCAAAAATTTCCCAGAGGAGCTAGCACGGCCTTATAAGTCTCCTTACTCACCTTTTAGGTGTCCCCACACCCCTTTTGGGTGCTCTTCTTGGGGAGAGACTATACCATCCGCCAACCCACTCACCTACTAGGTGTCTCCACACACTTTTTGGGTGCTGTCCTTAAGGAAAGACGACACTCATCCTGATCCACATCATTGGCCCCTCACAAACTAAATTAGAAGCCTGCTGCATACTAATGAGGGGCAATCACCCTGAAACAGCTGTCTGTGCATGGTTTTCTGGCTTGGTTTCCTATTCTCAATCATTGTTAAGACTTGTTATGAAGTCACTTTGATTTGAAGTAATGCTGCCGTTCAATAGGTGGCGCTGCAGAGGTATTTTTCTATTTCCCTCTTTTGGGTTCACATTCGTGCGAGATTTGTACATCTTGCAACGCACAAACCTTGCGTGAGAATCTTGCCAGTGTCCGTTTTTCTGCCTATTGGCAGTCTATTTGCTCACATAAATACGTAGTGTAAAAAAGTAAGCATAAAATCGCATTGATTTTGTGCGTAAATACACAGCATTTACGCAGTTTTCCTACATATTTTGCGTGTATTTACACACGCCTGTTGCATTCAGTGGATTTATACGGTGCATAAAACACACGGTAATGCCTCATATGTGCGATCGTATGAAAAAAATACGCTCAAGTGAACTTATCCGAAATCAATGGAATGTATTCACTGTGTATTATGCGCGCAAAAATTGGACACATGATATGCTGCGCAAATCTGCTCATGTGAATGAGCCCTAACTCTGAGAACAAAGGCATCATTTCAGTTCAGCTCAGTATCCTACTCCTTCCATGCCATGATCAAATGGTCTAGGAAGCGGGGACACTGCGTGGTGTTTTCCATGGTCATGTCTACTAGCAGCTGACATACGCATCTACCTGCTGCATGAAGAAAACGTATGAGCACCAGTGAATTTCCTTACCTGACCTACAAAACAGTGACTCTGTATGTGTTAGGCTATGTTCACACAGGGTGGAATTTGCTGTGGAGTGTCCGCAGCAAACATTCCGCAGCAAATCCACAGTGCAAAATCCACAACATTTGGTGAGAATTTTGATGCAGAATTTACCCTCTCATTTGAAGAGGCGGAATCCACATCTGAAATCCGCTGCTAAAATTGACAAGCTGTCGATTTAATTTCTGCACTGTCAATTGCCACACAAGCATATGCATATTTGCATACGCATGAGCATAACATCTTTGCTGAATTACAAAATGCCTTTTTTGCGCACGTATTGGCGTATTTTACTGTAATTTATATGTCCTTAAGGTGTGTTCACTTGCATTGTCAAACAAAGATGCACCAATTGAAATAGCTAATTAGTCTAATGAGTTCCAGATGTGTTCTTTTTCCAGCGCAATCACGCAGTGTTTCACCCATCTTCTAGCATATTGCACGCATTTGCGCATCCCCATTGACTTCTATGGGGATACGTGCGAACACGCCTGTGTGAAGGGAGCCTTAGTGAGGATTTTTCCCCAGAATGTGGACAAGAGTTTGAAATTCTCATCCGCACTGCTGTTAGTGTAAATGCCACTTATTTTCTGTGCAGAGAGTTCAGTCTACAGCAAATTTGCCCTGTGATTTTGTTAAAGAACGACTCATGAAGGTATTTGCGCGCATATTTGTGCATGCAATACACAGAAAATAGGACCCATTGATTTCAATGGGTCCTCTCACAATATGCGTTTTTGCACACATGAAAAAAATGCAACATGCTATATCTTTGTGTGCAAATGTGCACATATGTACCCGAGGGTATACATTAAGCGCTGCCCATACCTGCTAACACCAGCACCTCGTTTGGTGGCTTAATAGCCATTTAAATCAGAGCAGGGTGATTCCACCTCCCATGTGAACTAGCGGTTCCTGCGCAAATACGCACAGTATTTGCGCAGGCATGCGTGCAAAAAAAAGACTCCTTCACAGTGCAGAAACGTCTCGCTACCACATGTGTAATTGCGCTTACACTCGTGTGAGGCCGAACTAACTCTGCAGAATCACTAGGTGTTACTCAGAAAAATATCTCCTTTAATGCAATGAATACTTAAGGTATTACCTATTTTAACTGCTGGTGATTGGTTATCCACAGGAAAAACAGTGATATTCAGGTCATACACAGGAAAAGAGTCATGACTGGGAACCAGTGGATTATGGGGTCCATTAAAACAGCATTTGTTCATATTGGCATCCAATTCAGCATCCGAAATAACAAGTGTGATAATGTCATAGCAAGGCGTCAAACCAATTTCTCCACCTGGAGGATGAAACGTTATCCGTATTAAAATCTATTAATGGGAAAGTACATCCCTGCAGAATTCTACATGTCCAGAGTATAGCCATTTCATGGTCCTAAGTCATTTCATATTCATCTAAATCTTATACATTATATAATAGTTTACAAAAATGATATGTTTGTATCATATGATATGTTGGTATCATATGATTCAGGTTGACCCTCCCTACCACTTTGCATTTAGTTTATTTTAATAGCTGTCCCATTGTTTCTCCTACTCCCTAGAAAGCAGAAAGAACTGTATTGTAAATTTTACATCTTTTATGCTTCTCCCTTTTATTTTGTAACCAACTTGCTTGTATTGTACGTCATTGTATTTTGGTTTTTTTTTAAACTTTTTGTAAGCACAGCATCTTTTTTTGATATTAAAGCTTAAAACATTAATAAGCTAGTTCATAAGTTAGAATCAGCTGGGATACTCTTTACCCCTTTGACTGCTGGAGAACAGTGTGTGAGTGCACTGGCGTAACTATAGGGGATGCAGTTGCACCCGGGCCCAGGAGCCTTAGGGGGTCCATAAGGACTCTCTTCGCCATATAGGGAGCCCAGTAATATAAATAAAGCATTATAGTTGGGGGTCCTATTACAGGTTTTGCATTGGGGCCCAGAAGCTTCAAGTTACACCTCTGTGTGGGTGTATATGAAACTTCGTGTCTATTTCCAAGGAGTGGTGGTGGTGGTGTGTATCTGTGAGTTTATGGACTGTGTTGGGGTATGATTTATCATCAATTTGCAACTTGAGTGGAAAGTGAGCACAAGATTGAGTGATTCAAAATAGATGAACCCCTTTCATTCACACCCACATGGGAAAATGTGTACAGACAATATACGTATACAACATTCTGGAATATAGGAGAAAAACTCATAGGAGTACAGAAGGGAAACCAGCACGATGGTTCAAGCAAGACGAGTAAGAATATTCTATGAGGCTCATGTTTGAGGTCTATTTCATATAATATAGTACATTTGGAGTTCGGCTTATTTTCTGCCCACTTTGAATTCAAATCTTCAGTATCTAGACAATAATGAGATGTTGGTCACCTTTTGAGTACATACCGGTATGCTTGTAGATCACAGCTCCTTCAAAAACATCTCTTTGAGAGAAGTGGTCAATAGTAACTCCATTCTTCTGGACATTACCCCAGCGAGGCTGCCGAGCAATCATAAACATCAGCTGCATATCATCGCTATCTGCATCAACAGCATAGATATAGTCCGTTGAAAGGACCACTGCATCTCCCTCTGGACAGTATAATGTTGGTAAGAGGTTGTCCTTCATGACTGGTGGCTCATCATTTACTGGTACAATCTGTAAAATGACAATGATGAAATAAACACAGACTGATGTTTCAGGCATTGTATCCAGTTTTGGTACCTTGCAAAACCACAACTCATAATTACCTCCATTTTACCATATTTTAAGTAGACATTTGGATAATGAGTTTAACTACAGACTAGAAATCATTGTCTTCTTTCTAACACATTTATCAAGCCAGTTCAATTCATTCCACAGGTTACACTGTAGTTTCTTTACTCACACAACTTATCAATGTTTGGTTTTGAAAAACATTTTGCTTAAGCCCCATTTACACGCACAGATGATTCCTCAAAATTCATTCAAAAGATAGGATGATTGACAGTTTGAGCAATCATTTTACATGCCCATTAGTAGCTTATTAGCTTCCTTTGCATGTAAATGAGCCGCCCTGTGCTGTATGCAGATAACAGCAGGTGGTCTGTTATCTGCATACAGCTCCTTTGTTCTGCCGTGGGACTGCAGCTGAATACAATGTTATCAGTGCTCTCATGAAGAATCACAGTGTGCGGTCCCTGCTATCAGCCCTCTGGCTGAATGATAGATTTTAAGCTCAACTAAAAATCCTCGCTTGGCGGTAAAGCAAATGATGGTAGCATTTACACACAATGATTATTGCTCAAAACACATAATTTGAGTGAATTTTGAGTGATAATCATTGCGTGTAAATGGGGTTTTAGGCTGGGTTCACACTCTCTACTTGTTTCTGTTCCTTTTCATTCATTTGAATGACAGATTAGCGCAGCTGACTACAGTATAAGGTCCTAAAAAATGGAAACAAATAGAAACTGTGTCAAATGGAGAGCAAAGTTTGCACCATTGGTCTTTGATTGCCTCATTAGAGTCAATGGTTCCGTCTTGGTTTTTGTTTGAATCCCATTTTCAGGTATTCAGATGGAACTCTGTGATGGAAACTACTGACAAGGTTCCAAACGCTGTATGAGGTCAGCCTCAGAAAACATAGCAATGCAATCCAGACCCTATAAAACTTTGATATGTTATCTGGAGGCTGTATATGTATAGGACCTGAAACACTGAGAAGGGTGATTGAACTCCTCTACTTGTGCTTATATAGAGGAGATATGTTTCTTAAAGGGGTGTTCCAGCAAAAACCATTGATGATGATGACCTATCCTCAGCATCGGTCATCAATAATTAATCGCTGGGGACACACCATTCGGGATCCTCGATGATGAGCTGATTTTCCGGCATTAAAGCCAGACGTCATAGAAGATGGGAACGAAAGTGTCATAGCTGGCTTCAATCCCCTTGAAATTAATGGTAGCTGAAGCTGGCTTTTACATGTCTGGCACTTCCTCCTCCAACACTGAGGTTGGACGTGGAAATGTAATAGCCTCTTCAACTACTTCCGCCCTCATCCCCCATGACGACATTCTGCTGCACTGAGAGCCGGCAGGCAATCAGTGCATCGCTGGGGATCTCAAGTGGTGGATCCCCGGTGGATAGCAACTGAGGATAGGTCATCAACAGCTTTTTGCCTGGGACATCCCTTTAATATAATGCCACATACCTGGACTTTTAGAAGAAACTCTGCAGAATTTATACCATCTGTAGCTATACATTTTATTTCATCTTGTTGCGTCTCTGAACCATCATGCTGGTACCTTGAGTAATGAAAATGACAGTTAGTACTCTTAATTTTATCAACTTTATATGCATGATCCGTTATTCCCAGATAGTGGCTTGCAGAAATAAAATAAAAATAAAAAACATCATATTTATGAAATAATGATCTGAGTGCTGCAACATTTTCCATAGTGGCGGTTGAACATTTTATTAATATGTGGATTGAGTCTCATTCTTCAAAAACATAAGCTGCACCCCAGGTTTAGGCAACAGAAAACAGAAAAAAATATTTCATACTGATTAAACTTCTCTGGTGGTCTAAGGGTGGCTTCAGACGAGCGTGTATTTTGTGTGTGCACATGCGCGCACAAAAACACACGTCTATTAGCCCCAATGCATTCCCTATGGTGTGTGCACATGTCCATGCGTGCACCATTGGGAATGCACACATTGTTTTCAATGGAGCCGCGGCTGCTGCCGACGGCTCTATTGAAGATCACGGTCTGCCGGCACCACTGCATTGTTTCTTCAGGGAAGAACTTTACATAAAAAATTTTAGTGTAAAAAAATAAATAAAAATAAACTTACCCTCCGCTGCTGCCATGTTCCCCCGCGGGGACGAAGAACACACCTGCCACATGCAGCAGATGTTTCCTTCATCCCCACTAGTAAAAAGAATTTCCTGCTGCTACATCTGCCACATCTGTGACAGATGCAACAGAGGAATTCTTCAATTCCCTACCGCAGCTGTCACACATGACAGCTGCGGTAGAGAATTCTGCTGTCGGCACCCCATCAATTGATTTCAGGGAAGGGCTTTAAATATAAGCCCTTCCCTGAATTAAAAGTGGTGTAAAAAACAAAAAAAAATAAGTACTCACCTCCCTTCAGCTGCCGGGGCTCAGCCACGTCTTCTCCTGCTGTCCCCTGCTCTAACAGGCAAAGATTTAAAATCCACGCCTGCTGAAAGAGCTGATTGTGATTGGCTAAGGTGCTCAGCCAATCACAGGCAGCACTCGCTCGTCATTCATTCATTAAAATCCCCGCCTGCTCATAGATCAGCACTACGGAGTAGGGGACAGTCTATAAGTGCTGTTGTTTTACCATATAAGAAGACTTCATGGTCAAAAGCTAGCTGTTCTGGGAGACCTCGTCTGTGGACTTCCATTGTATGTGTATATACTATGACTATGTGCATCGAAGCTTAGGTTGTATGTAATATGTAGGAATATAGAAGGCGGTAGTATACAGTAGCAGTGCCCCATAGTATACTTTACTGTAGGTTTAGGGTGCTAAAATACAGAAAACAGTACAGCAGGTTTTAATTCTCATACTGATCGGTGAATATAGATGTAGGGTAGCCCGCTCTCCCTACTCAATACCGATACCACTTTTCAGACTTCCAAATGCGGCATCCAAACCTCCCTGTGGCTGTCATACCATTATCTTACTGTGTACTGTGCATCCTTCTCTAATCTCTGTTTGATGTGCTCAGGAGTTGGCTTCTTCCCAGCCACTGAAGGAGGATGTCAGGCCCAAAGAGTTGCCATATGATACCAGTGTTTGCACCACGCTAGGTAGTAGAAGTAGACCACAGCCCAGAGAGCGAGGGCTGTAGAAAGCTCAGGCGATCAGCAATGATCCGTTCTGCAAGTCTACGAAGTACATGTCCTGGATGATGATCATAATAAACAAGCAGAGCTCTTTAGGAGTGCTCTGCCAGATCATTAAAGGAGTTGTCCCACTTCTAGCTGTCTTGCTGCAGGAAGCAGGCAGCGCCGTACATTGCACAGTGGCCTGGATGGGTACTGTAGGCTGAGACATACTGAAGTGAATGGGATGCAGCCTACAGTACTAAGAAGGCTACTGCACAATGTACAGAACTGTCTACTTCCTGCAGCAACACAGTGGGACAACTCCCTGAAGGAATAAGTCAAGAAGATCTGGCACTGTTGATGTCCATTGACTGTGAACTATAAAACGCAGGCACTTTTAAGCTAGAATTTTTTCTTACTAAAAAGTGTATGGTAGTTATTTAAGGGCCTTTTACACAGTGCAATTATCATGCAAAAATTCATAATTGTATATTTTAAACAATTTTAACAATTATGTTATTAAATGTTTACGTGCCATTGATTTAATATTTTACATAGGCATAAAAATGATTCTTTGCTGTTGTGGAATCCCCACATTTAAACATTGGCTACAAAGAACACAAAGGACAAGCACAAAGAAGCGAAGACAAGCAATCTGTTAAGCGGTCGAAATTTGGAAAAGAAAAATGACCAATTATTGTAACATACTGTATAAATGCATCAAAAGAAGACAAACCAACTAAAATGGGTGCTGCTCCCTAAGGCCTTCATTATAATACGTGAGCAGTGTAATCACATTCAATCTCTTATAAATCAAATAGATCAAGAGTTAATATATAAAAACATTTAGAAAAACCTTTGGAAAAATAATACATAAATAAATCACCATCATCCACAATATATATTATAATGTCTATTGATATATTAGATGGAAATGCTACTATGATGGTTTTATGATTTTTTAATGTATTCTTATGCATTCGATGTATCTTTGTACCTATTCTATTTTACTGATGCTTTGAGTAATGGCTGATCACCAATAATTAACTTTTCCATACATGTTCTCATTATGTGATCTCAACCCTTTGTTCTGTATTTAGGGCAGGCTTAGGGGCATACACATGTGTGTGTGTCTAATTTTTGCTCACTTATGCTGAGAAAAGGGAATCTGTAACCTTCTTTTAGCTCTATAAGCTAAACTAAAGGTAAGCGGGCTACAACGGACTGTCATGGTTGCCACAGGTGACCGACGTTGACAGCAGGTGGCTGTCACTAGTAAGCAGAGAGACTGTGGTTGGAGGTGCAAAGGTCTGACCAGTGTGTACCTGGTTACCAAGTTTTCAGGAGACAAGGAAAAGTCCCTGATTGGCTTGCAGGTGGAGTCCCGCTGTCTATTGGTCTGACCTGTGACCAAAAGAGTTTGTCTGGAGAAAGTGCCACATTAGGAGAAGAGTCCATTTAGTGGTGAGGTCATTCTAAGGACTGTTGCTTCTGTGCAGTATGCACTTGGAAAGACTGATAGACATAGTCCGCTGCGAGACATACAAATCTCGCATGAATAGGAACCCCATTCTTTTGAATTTCCTATGTTTGGCCGTTCCCTCAGAACACCTCACCCATTGTTTTCAATGTGGCCAGGCAAAACATCGCACTGTGTATGAGGGGCATGTGATTGCAATGCTTAGTTTCCCATTGAAAACACTTGCCCATCCGATTTCAGTCACGCTGGAGGATCGCAGCTTCCCAGAAGTGATAGGAGGTGTTTTGACACAAAAATGCCTTGCATCCTTGGGGAAATTTCATGTTCCCAAGCATAATATCAGACCCAGTTTTATGGTCTGATATCACACTCGCCCGTGTGAAATTAGCTTGGGAGTGAAGGCAAACTAGAGAGAGGTATTGTCAGTGTAGTTTTCTGTGAAAGTAAGGTGGTTGCTAATAGCAACCAAATGTCCACTGGGACTACAGATAATGAAAAAGAGAAAGAGGACTGCTTCTCTTAAGAGAGAAGATGTAGTCAGTAAAGACCATGAGCTCCAAATTAGAAAAGGTGAACAGTTGCTCAGAGTTCAAGAGGAACTTGTACAGATGCTTGCTAACATGGATGTTCTCTTGAAGGCCAAAATAATAGCAGAAGAAGCATTTCAAGCTGCAAATGAAAAATATGAAGGGCAGTTGAAAAAGGAAGCTGCTGACTTGCATCTAATTGCAAGAGATGCCAGGAGACCAAGGCTACTGGCAGAAGAGGAGACAGGAAGTATCCTGAGTGCCATGCTGTCTGCCATTAATGAAGTTACATGGCCGAGGACAGAAGTTGAGGTCATTGATCACTGGTTGTTACTGGGAGAACAAGCAAGAGTTGATGCTGCCCTCGCAAGAGTAGAGGAAGAGTCTGCACAGCAGAATGTAGCTCTAGAAGATTTGTGAGCTTGAGTCACAGATAGGTGAACTGCAAAGGGTCCTGGAATTGAAGAGAGCTGCTTGCAGCAAGGCAGAAAAACAAGAGGGATTTTGGAGAAGCACATGAAACCCAAGTCTAGGAGCTTAGACAAAAAGGCCCAAGCTGTGGAGAAGCTGACAAAACACCTAGATCAAGCAGAAAAGTGGAAAGAAAAGGTGGAAAAGGCCAAACAGGCCGTGGAAAGTGAGTGTAATGAATTGATCAATGAAGTAAAGGTACTTCTGCAAGACAAGAGGGACTCGGGGCACAACAGAAAAAGGATAGAGACTCAACTTCAAGAGCTACAAGTAATGCCGAATGTACACAGCTGGGTTGGATTCCGCATCTGGGATCCTGCAGCGGAATCGGACCCTGTGCCTGGCCAGAGACCCTTGCATCCCTGTCCAGATTTGTATTCTCAGTGTCAGCTGCGGATGGGCCGCGGATCAGACAGCTTCCATTGACTTCAATGGAAACCGTCCATGCGGAATCAGTGCTGGAATTAGACATGCTGCGATTTTTTTCTCCGTGAGTGGAAAATTGCAATTGATTTCCACTCTTGGACACGGAAAAGTGATATTCCATACCATTTCTCTGGACAGTATTGGCTGCGGAATACAGAGGCGGACGCCCGCTCCGGATTACGCAATGCAAATACACCTGTGTAAATTGGGCCTAAAAATCAATGAAGGTGACAGATTAGAGCCAGAGCTGTCTGAGAAGGTGAACAGACTGCAAGCGGAATTGAAAGCTCAGATTCAAGATTCTCAGAAATTTTTGAAAGAAGAAACTCATCAGAAGCTTGGCCTTAGTACCAACTGAAACAAATGGAAGCTGAGAGAACTGCGTTCCTTGAGCAATTAGAGAAAGATGAAGAAACCAAGAAAAACTTATCAAAGCAGATTTCAACACTCAGGTGGCAGATATGAAAAAAAGAAAAAGAAGATTACTGTATCCTCGGTCTCTGTTGAAGAGCAAAATAGAAAAATCCCAAAATAATTAGTAGCTACAAATCAATGGTATGAAGAAAAAGCAGCTGCTTATGAGAAACTAGAGAAGACTAAAACTAGACTTCAGCAGAAATTAAAAGGTATTAGTGTGGATCTTGTTCACTCACGTCAGATTGGAGAAGAAGCAGAAGTTTGATCAGTTGCTTGGTGAGGAAAAAAACATTTCTGCTAAATATGCCGATGAACCGTGATAGTGCTGAAGCGGAGGCTTGTGAAGAAGAAACCAATGCGCTCTCCTTGACATGCACCCTGGAAGAGGCCCTTTGAAATGAGGACTGAAGTATAAAGGCTTGACAAACAGTTGCACGTGGAAATGCAAGACTTAGTTAGCACTAACTAGAAGGATGCTGAAAAGAAAGCTCTGGAACTAGAAAAGCCCAAGAGTGTATTCCAACAGCAAGTAGAAGAAATAAAGACCTTGTTGGAGGATCTTAAAAGTGAGTTACAAGCAAGAAAGTATGCCAAATTGTGTTTAGAAGGTAGCCTGGGGGCTATATGTGATCAGGCTGTGAAAACTGAAAGTGTCTTGAAGGAAGAAATTGCCTCTCCCCCCCCCCCCTGCTCCCCTCCACTCTCCCCCACCACCCCCCACTGCCCCCCCCCAGCACACTCAGACGAGAAGGCAGTTACTTGAGAAGAGCGATGCTCATCTCTAGTCATTTTACAACTGATGAGAAGAAATCGGCTGCCACTCTAAAGCAGAACCAAGACAAATAACATTTGAAGCAGAAACAGCTGGAAGAAATAGGCCAAAGAGGTGGAGGAAAAGTATATTGGACAACTGCAAGAAAAGGAAAATCTCTTGATTGAGAGCAACCAAAGAGAGAGGAGTTTATCTATAGTACAGGAACCATTAAAGCAGAAAATGAGTGAGGAACATGTTGATGTTCCTACCATATGTGATGTATACATTGAGGAAAATGTTATGAAGATCATTGAGACAGTGCTAGATAGTGAGGGGTTGCTCAATTTCGTAGAACATGAAGAACGTTCTAGAGAGAACCTGACACAGAGATCTCAGAGTGTGGATCTTTGACTCTGAAGGGTTAGATCCTTTGATAGGTCCTACAGCATGTATCAAAGGGAGTAAGGATATGTGGCAAAGAAGGGGACCGGAAGCCTCGATCGTGACAGGGGCTGACAGCCCCTAGGATGACACCCTGCTTGGGTAATAAAGGTGATGGACTTTGTGTTTACGGCACTAGGCCTGATATAGCTAATGCGAGATAACCTGTTATTTAGCGGCCAGGGATATTTATCATAAGTATGTTCTGTGACTATAACAGTGTGAAGATTCTGTTACTCTTGCTGTCTGTTATAAATGGACTTCCAGAGTTTGACCACAAATTCTGGCCTGAATGTGTGTTACTGAGATGCGACCACCCATCTAGGTAGAGGACAGATGGCATTCCCAAGAGCTCAATACCCTCTAAGTTGCCACAATTAATTCATGCATATTGAAACAATTATTGCAACAATCCTAACCTAACTTTTAACGTGCTGACGTCCAGGTAGCTGCATTGTTCTCCTGCATGAATCGTTCTCCCGTCTAGTTGAATTATGCCATGTACTGGTGCTGCTTGTAACGTGATCCAAAGCTTGTCCTGGTACGTGTCCTTGTCCGTGATACGAATGTGATCCACGGTCAGGAGCTGAGAGCTGCCTTCCTCCACGCTCAGGTCAAATGTGAATACCTAGATGTGCCAAGCATATAAGACAATGAACAGGTGTGGCTTGTGAACGCAGTACAATAATAACAATGTTAGAATTGTGTTCACAGCTACCCAGTGTAACCAGGACAAAACACATCCCTAAACCCTATGTAAACCGAATACATGATGAAAACCCCATAAACACTGGTAGACAGCTTATCTCCAAAGGTTTCATTAATAAAGAGCTTTGTCCTTTCTTTTTAGTTACTTAAAGGGGTTGTCCCGCGCCGAAACGTTTTTTTTTTTTTTCAACCCCCCCCCCCCCCCCCCGTTCGGCGCGAGACAACCCCGATGCAGGGGTTAAAAAAGAACACCGGACAGCGCTTACCTGAATCCCCGCGCTCCGGTGACTTCTTACTTACCTGCTGAAGATGGCCGCCGGCATCTTCTCCCTCGGTGGACCGCAGGGCTTCTGTGCGGTCCATTGCCGATTCCAGCCTCCTGATTGGCTGGAATCGGCACGTGACGGGGCGGAGCTACACGGAGCTACACGGAGCCCATTGAGAAAAGCAGAAGACCCGGACTGCGCAAGCGCGTCTAATTTGGCCATTAGACGGCGAAAATTAGACGGCAACCATGGAGGCGAGGACGCCAGCAACGGAACAGGTAAGTGAATAACTTTTGATAACTTCTGTATGGCTCATAATTAATGCACAATGTACATTACAAAGTGCATTAATATGGCCATACAGAAGTGTATAGACCCACTTGCTGCCGCGGGACAACCCCTTTAAGTTTTTTATTGGCTGCAAGGTAACAGTGATAACTGCTGAGCCACCAGGTTGTAGTTCAATGGTATATGTAATTCACAGAAAATATAATCACCGCACAGTAGCTGAGGAAATAATACAACTCATTGTAAAAAAAAGTCAGGCCCCGAGAAGAAGTTTTCATTTTGCTATAAAATTTGGCATGCAGTTACATCTCAGGCAGATATGCAAATGATTAAAGTCGTGTTGTGATTAGATGAACGGTCTTGTCACCTGAGGCCCTACAAGTGGGCCATTCTGACTAGTTTGTTAGGAGGTGTTGGGACCACTGGATGTGTGAGGGCGGACAAGGCGATCGCACTCAGGGCGCCCTCAACAGACCACCAGCAGAGAGGATTGTCTGACAAGCATGAGCAGCTCTAACTGTGGTGTTGTCCGCCATCCAGAGACAGGTGGCGCCATCGTTACAGGCTCCTGGGTGTAAGGTCACTGCTCGTCTTCAGCCACCCTCATGTGGTTCCTGGCAGCTCCTAGCGTTCCTCTGCTCTTTCTTTCTGCTTTCGTCCAGCACTGAGAGGGTTAATCAGCCTTGATAGGGTTGATCTGAACTGAGAGGGTTAACCAGCTCTCTGACTCTCAGTTCACCTGTGGGGTTAATTAGGCATTACTCCCCTATTTAAGGTGAGCTGATGCAGGTCCTGGTTGCCTTTGAATTGGTGTTTGTTAGTTCATAACAAGCAGCCTTTATTGGTTGTGCTGGTCTGTGTCAGTTCTACCCGCTCTCTGGGTTCTGTCTTATCTGTGTCCTGTCTGCCTTGAGTCTGTTTTTGACCTTCTGTTATGTCTGAGGCTTCTTGCAGATCTCCATCTGTTTATACATGTATTTTCTGTTAGTTTCATGTCAGTTTGTCCTTGCTCTGTCCTGCATCTGTCTGCTGCCAGTTCCCACTTTTGCTACACCATCAGGGATAATCAGACCCGAGGTTCCAGCGCAGGGCTTCCCTTATCAGGGCAATCACCATGCTTGTAGGTAGGGGACTACCATTCTCCCTGCAGCCAAGGGTCAGTCACACTTTTTCTGTCTTCAGTACATTTATCTTAGGAGTCAACTACAACCACTCTAGGACTGTCCTCAGCCATGGTTGGTGGGTCCAGTGGATCCACATTCCCAAATCCATAACGCTGTGTTTGTCAGAACCATTTCCAGGCACTTGGCTGGAGGACATCTGTTCTGACAATGCCTATTATGTGTATTCAATTGCAGTGGTGTTGTGAATAACAAAATTGGACTGCAAGGGAGTTGAACTGGGTTGCCTTCAATGACAAATCCAAGTTCACTGACTACTGCCATGTTTGAGTCTGAAGACCTCAGGGTGAGCCCCTCAATTCTTCCTTTGCTGGTGTGATGCACTGGGCACCATCACTTATGACAGTCGGTTCCCCCTAGTAGTAGTATGAGGGACAATGACAGCTCAGTGATATGTTCAGGACATCCTGCTGCCACGTGTTCCTCTCATGGTGGCTTCCAAGAGGCAGCAGGATAATGCTCGGCCGCCCACACAAGGGGGTCACAGGAGTGTCACACTTCCGTGGCCTGTCTGGTCACCAGATTTATCACCAATAGAACATGTATGGGACCATCTGGGACACCAACCTTGATGGCCTATGAGTTTCCACTTTCTAGAGGCTGAGTTACAGCTAATGTGGACTGATATGCCTCAGGACACCGTATGGAAGCTTCCGAGCTAATGGCAGTCCAACAGGGTACTAGAGCCTCTCTTCAAAGGGTCAGTTCTCCACAATAAATTCTCCTTTTGCTCTGATACTGTGATCACTTACCTATATCAAGGTTACAATCACACATAAAAAGTTTAATTTGATTCCAACAACTTCTTCTAGGCGCTTGATTTATTTTTGTGAGTATTTTTTATTTTTCACTTCATTACTGCCTGATTAACGCTCCATTCACTTCTATGGCACAGAGGAAAACTGTAGAGAGCATCGCTCATTCTCCGTCCCAAAGAAGTGAATGGAGCAATAGTCATGCATGACCATCACCACTCCAATCTCATGGACGAGATGGGCACATACATCTTAGGATACCTGTGGATTTTGGATAAATGTTATTAGCGGGGAAACCCCTTTAAACATATATTTACACATTGTGTCAGCACTTACCTGCGGCGGCTGATTGTCTACAGGACGTATTGTAATGTTGAAGCAGATACCATACAAGGTACCTCCATGCTGATTACTGACCGATAAGGTAAAACCGACATGTATTGCATCAGGACCTATATCTTCTATGGGGGGCATATATGCAACCTTCATGTGGCTCACTGCATGCTGTAAAACCAAGAGATTCATCATTTTCAGGTCAGTCTGTTTAAAGAAAAACTTACCACTGTGACATCCGACATAAACACCAAATTTAGTTATTAAAATATTTCTGAGTATGATGGATCTTGTTTACATGGTCATGAGCACATTTATGCGCGCATTTGCTTGCTGGGCGTTGTGTTTATGTGCACGCCTTTACGTGTTTTACAGTAATTTTTGTGCAGGCATGTCATTCATATTTGCATGCGGAAAACAAACAAACAAGCATGTTCCCATTGATTTCAATGGGCATTTAAGTTAAATTACTCTAATATGTGCTGTGTTCGTGCGCAATATGCACCAAAATAGGACATGTTGCGTTTTTGGTTTTTTTGTCCAAACGAAATGCGCACAGAAAATACTCATGTGAACAAACCCATTGAAATCAACGGTTTCTGTTCACTGTGTACTCCATTTGCAAATTTTGTGTGTGCAAATGCGTTTCTGTGAATAAGCCCTAACAGTGCAGTATTGATTAGTATTTTTCCACATTTTTGAATGTAGGGCTTAGCCTTCTCGCAATAAAATCTTGCGATTTTATCGCAGGCAGCAGCGATGCGAGGCTGATTTTTCACAAGAAAAACGCATCACTGACGCTATAAAATCGCAGGAACACAGCTGTGTTATTGCCACGATTTTGTAGCTGTCGCCCATGTGAGAGAGGCCTCAATGCCACCACGGAAGCACAAATTATTCATCTACTTAAAAATGTGCGGTCAGAAGCTGCACGAACCTGCGTGAACGTTGGCGTCCTGACAGCGGAATGATCCTTTGTAAATTTGGGAATAGTGTCCACCAGAACGATCCTCCCAGCATCCAGATCGCTGCACAATGATAATGTAACAGATTATTTCCAGTATTGTGTGCCCTTACATGTCTAACACAAATGGTCACCGCACGTTACAATAACTGGTGTTAATATGTCACCCAATGCGATAACTAACGAAAATGTAAATCCCCTTATTTACCTAAAATTACTTTTTTATGTTGAGAAATCCCACCAAACTGCTGGCCACTAGGGCTGTCTGTTCCTTCTATTTTGTTGTCCACTGCCTGTTGTCATGTGAAGTTCCACCCTTATAACAGAGGCACTGAGATGGAAGTGGGAAAGTGATGTCTCATGCTGTCCATAGACGTCTATAGAGAAGAGGAAGACGTAGGAAGAAACAGCAACTAAGACCAGTGCCGCACGGGGGGTAATTGCATTTACACTCACATATGCACCACTCAGGGGCGTAACTATAGGGGATGCTGGGGATGCGGTTGCACTCAGGCCCAGGAGCCTTAGGGGGTCCATAAGGCTTCTCTTTTCCATACAGGGAGCCCAGTATTATGACTAAACCATTGTAGTTGGGGCCCCATTACAGATTTTGCATCAGGGCCCAGAAGCTTCAAGTTACGCCTCTGGCACCACATTTTTGTGTAATGGGCATTGCGCACGTGTGTGTTTTGCTGTACTTTTTGCACGTGCAAATCGAATGCAATATTTCACTCCATCAAAGGATAGGAGACTCCATAGACTCATATGGGAGTCAATGCGAGCCGGCCAGCAAATGAGGGGGAGCATGGAGCACTGCTAAACAATGACAGGTGACCCCCGCTGCTAAACTCCTTCCCCGCACCCAGAAAAAGGGAGGGGGAGAGACTTTAGCAATGGGGAGCGCTGCTAAATAATGACAGGTGCCTGATGCATCATAGTACATTGTTCTGGCAGCGGAGGGATTTCGGGGTTGTGGCGCCAGTGCACTGCAAGACGCAGCAGCCAGCCGGGTAAAATTGCGAAAGATAGCCATAACTTGGTCGTGGCTTTTCTTCATTCACGCGATTTAGCGCTCTGATAGCCATGATTTTTTTAGCGCGGCTATCGGAGCACAAAAATGACGGTTGTGTGAAAGGCACCTAAGGATATATTCACATGCAGCATTTCTTGCTGGAAGCCCGTTTAAAAGCCAGATTCATACAAGCGTAAGCGTGTTTGCACTCATTTTTGCGCGCAAAAGTCCTGGGCATTTGTGTGGGCAAAAAATGATGCACCGATGCTCCCAGTCTTTGAAACGGCCAAATTCCTTAATGAGTGCCAGATGTGTTCTTTTTCCGTGCAAATGCGCAGGAGAATAGAGCACACTGCATTTTTTGTTTTTGCACTACGCAATTGCGCATGTAAAATATGCGCTTGTATACGAATCTATTAGAATCAATAGGTTCTATTACCTGTGTGTTGCGTGTGCAAATGTTTAATGCGGATATATGTCCATGTAAATCTGGCCGGGGGCCGGCTTCACATGTGCGTATTTCCATGCGCAAAATTTGCTCGCACAATACGCAATGAATAGAGGCCATTGATTTCATAAAGGGGGAGCGTAATACACTAGAGGATGTAATTGCGCAGGAAAAGAACACGCCAAGCTCATTAGGCTAATTAGCCGTTTCAATGGCTGGGAGCATCAGTGCATATTTTCTTGCGCACGCACCAAAAACAGCTAAATATACACCAATGCGTGTGCAAAAAAGCAACGTTCGTTCTGAAAACACTCGGCGCCCATGTGTGACCAGCTGTAGCGGTGGTCGTACATAAGATAACATTTACTAACAATGGCAGATGTGTTCCAACAGTAACTGCACGGTTCTAACAGAAGTAAACAGTAAGGCCTCGTTAGTACAAGGACTACCTGAGAGGCGGTGATAATCGACACGGCGGTTTAGTTACGGTATAAATTATCTCTCTTTCTGGAGATTCGGCGTCTATAAAATGTAGGTTTTTCTTCGTTATGTAGACCACATCGGTTTCTTTCACAACCAGATGACGAGTTGTCCCAGGGACCTCCTTAGGAAGCTGATCATCCACTGGTGCTATATGTATGATCACAGCCTGGAAGCAGAAATAACAGATAATCGAAAGTGACTTACCGTGGCACATGACCTATCTAGACCGCGAGACGGCCATGTTCTAGGATAGTCAACCCCCTCAATGATGGCTCTGCCATCACTTTAGTCTTAGGACAGCTTCCTGGACTACAAACCAAGTAGCCCGGAATGCTATAGCCTAAGAGGGTATTTTAGGACTGGCTAAGGGCAAATAAACTATCCAGTACTCACTGGGCTCAGTAGACATGTGCCGGACATGGCTGCATTACCGTGGAAGCCAGGGATTGGTTGCAGCAGTCACATCAATGATGGATGGTACGTAACCACTAGGGGGGCATAGGATGAGTACTGGAAGGGTTATTATTTTAGTCCATTCCCTGCCCTCAGCCAATTTTGTAAAACCTCTAGCAAACCCTTTTAACTCATAATGACTGGGCTATTTTGTACCTTAATTACCAGGCACTTTTTTTTTGTTTTTACATCGTTAGATTCGTTACCTTCCAAGAGCCATAACATTTTTTTGTTGTTGTTGTTGACCTAGCCATGTGAGGTCTTGTTTTTTGCGGGCCGAGTTGTAACTTTGAGTGCCACCACTTTGGGGTACATGTACTGCATTGTTTAACTTTTATTAATCTTTTTTGGTGGGGATGGAAAATAATCAAAAATTCCGCCATTGTTTTTTTTAGGTTTTACGGGAGTCACCGTATGGTATAAATGAAATGTTACTTCTGTTCTGCAGATCAATGCGATTACAGCAATGCTAAATGTATACATTTGGCACAATAAAAACCTGTTTTATACAAGAAATAATTGTATTTGCATCACAACTTTCCACGAGCCATAACATTTCTATTCTTCCGCCAAATGAGCTCCCAGTGGCCTTGTTTTTTTTGAGCCGAGCTGTACTTTCTATTTGCACTGTTTTGCAGTTCATGCAACTTTTTGATCCCTTTATATTGCGCATTTTGGCAGGCGGATGAATGAAAAATAGCAATTTGCACAATTTTTTTAGATGCTGTTCATCATGTGGGATAACAGACTTAATATTGTTATAGCGCAGCTCTTTATTTATTTTATTTTTTCCATAGTAAAGGGAGTTTGTAGGAAAAAGTGTTTTTTTTTTTGTTTTTTTTTTAAATTAAACTACTTTATTTAACTTTATTGAACGTACTTTTAACACATATTTTCATCCCTCAAGGGCGCTTGAAGATGCAATTGTTCGATCACTGGTACACTATAGTGTACTACTTATGTAATGCAGTGTAGTGTACTTGTGATGGGTCAGGCAAGCAGATAGGCTGGCATGCCTGCAGATCCAGAAGCCTTGTTTAGGCTTTCTACTGCTATGGGAACCCATCAGTACCCCGCAAACAAATTGCTTGGTGCCAATGGATGAAAGCAAGTCCCCATCCCTTTGCCGTCCACTTACATACCACGATCACCATTAATCACGGCATGCAAAAGGTTAAAATGTCAGAAGTCGAGATCATTAGTGCAGAAACCCAGCTGTCAGTGGTTCCTTTGATCATATAAACCATATATGTTGGGTTATTCACATGAGCGTAGCCATTTCTATGTGTGTCTGCCGATGCCGTAAAAATGCGTGAATGGGCAGACAAATCTGCCATTTGTGGACCCGTTCAGACGGCCTGTGTCTGGCGCATATACGCCGAGCCCGGACTGTCGTCGGGCAGGGGGAGACAGTTTAGCTCTGCTAAACTGCCTTACACCTTTCCGCCCCCTCGGCAACTCTCAGCAAGGGAAGGGGGCAGGACAGAATGAGAGCTCGTGTGCTAAGCTCCCTCCCCCTCTCTGCCCCTTGTCAGCTGCCAGCACTGGGAGGGGGCGGGACAGGATGGAAGATTAGCAACTAGCTCCCGCCCTGCCCCACCCCCTCCCATTGTAAACAGCTTGCAAGGGGCGGAGAGAAGAAAGTGGGAGTTTAGGAGTCACGCTGCTAAACTCCCTCCCACCTCCTTTCTCCGGCAGCTGTCATAGGCTCCCATAGGAGTCTATGGGAGCCGCCACTGTATTCTGGCAAGGAAAGATAGTTCATGAACTATCTTTCCAGGCTGGGGTAAAAGCGCCCGGCCAAAATGTGCTCCTATGCTTTTACGCGGCAGAAAAATCGCCTGTCTGATCTGATGCATTGGAATCTAATGTATCAGATGGTAGTGTATATCGGCCGGCCATGAAAACAGCGGCTGATATACGCTTGTGTGAATGAAGCCTCAAGCATATGGAAACATACAGCCATAGGTGTCATATGTTTTCCATTGACTTAAATGTAAAAAAAAAGGATACTCTCCCATAGTTTTTTCGTGGATCAGAAAAATGCAACAGGCTACGCATTTAAATCGCCCTCCGGCTCTCCCCCGACGCTCCCCGCCCCACGCCGGCACCCAAATCTTTGCGGGCGAGCAGGCAGGTACTCGGTAAGGACGATACTCGCTCGAGTATCTGTCCTTACCGAGTACGCTCGCTCATCTTTAATGAAAACGTATATTAGGCTAAATGTAGCCAAAATTAGGCATAGTTTGACTACATTTAACCCATTATAGATGGGGATCCCTGAAACCCTGCGTTTTCATCCATTTTTCTTTCTTAGAAAAAAAAATATGTGTTTCACAGATGAACATATGCTAATGTGAACAGGCCCTAGGGGATGGAATATGACCCTCTGAAGAATATGTAGCGCAAAAACCCAGACTGCTAACGTGCGGATTTTGGTGCGGAATTTGTGGAATATTCGGTCTGGTGTGAAGGGTTTTTAAGTCTACTGATGAGGGGCACATGGCTTAGTGGTGACATAGATAACGTCAATCTAGTATACCTTTCATAGACTGTGTTACATGGACATTCAGTAGATTAAGATGTAAAACACGGCTGCCTTTCCGGAGGTGTATAGGCAATCATAAGTAGTAAAGGATAGGAAAGCATGGAGAACGATGATCCATAAAGTGACTGAAAGTCGTCCTTGACTAGACGGCTCATCATCACAGGCAATCATAGGTCACTGTACATACCAATCATAGGTTATGTGTACTTACCAATCATAGGTCACTGTACATACCAATCATAGGTTATGTGTACTTACCAATCATAGGTCACTGTACATACCAATCATAGGTTATGTGTACTTACCAATCATAGGTCACTGTATATACCAATCATAGGTTATGTGTACTTACCAATCATAGGTCACTGTACATACCAGTCATAGGTTATGTGTACTTACCAATCATAGGTCACTGTACATACCAGTCATAGGTTATGTGTACTTACCAATCATAGGTCACTGTACATACCTGGGGAGCGGAGAGGTTGGGCGGAGTGTGACTATCCGAGAGGATCAATTCAAAGGAATCTTCGAAGATTTCTCCTCCGAGATGCTTATAATAAATGATGCCATGGAATAAGTCTCTTTGTAGGAAGGTGGTGACAGGATATGCTTATCGTAGACACAAGAAGCAATAGGTTAACATGTGTAACTAGAAGATGCGCAGACAATGATAAAACAAACACTGCGTCCTTCTCATGTGGAAGGTCCCGCACGGCGCATCGCGGTTAAGTCCACACCAAAATCTGCAGCCACCTGTAGATTTCAGTGTGGAATTGAATATGGCTTAAATCCTGCCTGCAATTCTGCATTATAATCTGCAGTTAGGTCGGATTTGTTTTTTGCACGCAACAGCATTTTTTACCGGACCTATTATGCACACAAGTAGTGTGCGATTACACACTCCACATTGCGCACACATCAGCGTATTGTATTAGCTAGACATGTCAATTTTCGCAAAAAAATATGCAACAATTGAAATGGCTAACCAGTCTAATGCAGTCCAGATGTGTGCTTTTTCCTGTGCAAATACACACTGTTTCACGCGTCTCCTAACATATTTTGCACAGAATGCATAGAAAAATACTGCATTTTTTTGCACGATCAAAATGCGTTGGAAAATTGGTGCATGTGAATGAACCCAAATCATTGGCATCTAATCTCTGCATACCACAAGTACGAATGTTGTGTGCACAAATAAACCCATAAGAAGCCGGTCTAAATCAAACAGTAACAAGTGTAGTTTCTCAGGGACTATATCTATGTATTTATCTAAGATCTATATCTCTCTCTCTCATATCTATCTATCTATCTCCTATCTATCTATGTATTTATCTAACATCTATCTATCTCATATCTATCTATCTATCTATCTATCTCTATCTATCTCATTATCTATCTATCTATCTATCTGTCCATATATCTCTCTATCTATTTCATATCTATCTATCTATCTACCTCATATCTATCTATCTATCTCATATCTATCTATCTACCTATCTATCTATCCGTCTATCTATCTATCTATCTATCTCTCTATCTATCTCTCTATCTCATATCTATCTATCTCATATCTATCTGTCCATCTATCTCTATCTATCTATCTCATATCTATCTATCTATCTCATATCTATCTATCTCTCTCATATCTATCTATCTATCTCATATCTATCTATCTGTCCATCTATCTATCTCTCTATCTATCTATCTCATATCTATCTATCTCATATCTATCTATCTATCTATCTCATATCTATCTCTCTCTCTCATATCTATCTATCTATCTATCTATCTGTCTCATATCTATCTATCTGTCTGTCTGTTTCATATTTATCTATCTATCTAATATCTATCTATCTGTCTCATATTTATCTATCTATGTATTTATCTAACATCTATCTATCTATCTCATATCTATCTATCTCATATCTATCTATCTATCTATCTATCTCATATCTATCTATCTATCTATCTCGTATCTATCTATCTATCTATCTATCTATCTATCTATCTCATATCTATCTATCTGTCCATCTATCTCTCTATCTATCTCATATCTATCTATCTATCTACCTCATATCTATCTATCTATCTATCTATCTATCTCATATCTATCTATCTCTCTCATATCTATCTATTTATCTCATATCTATCTATCTATCTGTCCATCTATCTCTCTATCTATCTATCTCATATCCATCTATCTCTCTATCTATCTCATACCTATCTATCTATCTATCTATCTATCTATCTATCTATCTATCTATCTCATATCTATCTCATATCTATCTATCTATCTCATATCTATCTATCTCATATCTATCTATCTATCTATCTCATATCTATCTATCTCATATCTATCTATCTATCTCATCTATCTATCTATCTCATATCTATCTATCTGTCTGTCTGTTTCATATTTATCTATCTATCTAATATCTATCTATCTACCTATCTATCTATCCGTCCATCTATCTATCTATCTCATATCTATCTATCTATCTCATATCTATCTATCTGTCCATCTATCTATCTATCTCATATCTATCTATCTGTCTGTCTGTTTCATATTTATCTATCTATCTAATATCTATCTATCTACCTATCTATCTATCCGTCCATCTATCTATCTATCTCATATCTATCTATCTATCTCATATCTATCTATCTGTCCATCTATCTATCTATCTCATATCTATCTATCTGTCTGTCTGTTTCATATTTATCTATCTATCTAATATCTATCTATCTACCTATCTATCTATCCGTCCATCTATCTATCTATCTCATATCTATCTATCTATCTCATATCTATCTATCTGTCCATCTATCTATCTATCTCATATCTATCTATCTATCTATCTATCTATCTATCTCATATCTATCTATCTATGTATCTATCTATATATCTCATATCTATCTATCTCATATCTATCTCTCTCATATCTATCTATCTATCTATCTATCTATCTATCTATCTACCTATCTGTCTCATATCTATCTGTCTGTCTGTCTGTTTCATATTTATCTATCTATCTAATATCTATCTATCTCATATTTATCTATCTCGTTATCTATCTATGTATTTATCTAACATCTATCTATCTATCTCATATCTATCTATCTATCTATCTGTCTGTCTGTCTCATATTTATCTATCTATCTAATATCTATCTATCTATTTGTCTCATATTTATCTATCTATCTATCTATCTATCTATCCATCCATCCATCCATCCATCCACTGGCATACATATAGGGGGTGCAGAGGGTACAGTCGCATCTGGGCCCAGGAGCCCTTGGGGGCCATAAAGTCTCTCTTCTCCATATTGCAAACCAATACTATCAATGAAGCTTTATAGTTGGGGACCCAGTTCCAGATTTTACACTATCTATCATCTATCATCTATCATCTATCATCTATCAATCTATCTATCTATCTATCTCATATCTATCTGTCTCATATTTATCTATCTATCTAATATCTATCCTTCTATCTAATATCTATCTATCATCTATCTATCGCATCTGTCTATCTATCAGTCTCATATCTATCTATCTGTCTCATATTTATCTATCTATCTGTCTCATATCTATCTATCTATCTATCTATCTATCTGTCTGTCTGTCTGTCTCATATCTGTCTGTCTCATATCTATCTGTCTCATATCTATCTATCTATCTATCTATCTATCTATCTATCTATCTATCTATCTATCTGTCTCATATCTATCTATCTATCTTGTATCTATCTGTCTCATATCTATCTATCTATCTATCTGTCTGTCTCATATCTATCTATCCTTATATACCGAATATACTATATATGTTTTGTATGTTTCGCACTTTACATAGCAGTGGTATTTCATATAATACCTAGTGCATTTGGTCCCGGTTTCTTCATGATGCTCCCAGCCACTGACTGCTTAGTGATATTGAAGCGTATGTAATCATCGCTGGAGTCCATGTCGGAGGCGCAGAGCATTGAGCGTTGAAGGAGAACCGTCTGCCCTTCCAAGAGTTCAATGACTGTGTTGGTGATGAGAAACGGGGGGCTGTCATCTTTAGGAAGGATGTTAATTGGGAACTTGTGGCGAATGCTGTGACGTCCATCATGTATTCTGAATACAACAAAATCTTTGGTGGTGTCGCTGTCATCATGGTGATAGCGGACAACTCCCTCCTGTATGTCTTTAACGGTGAACGTAAATCCTTTTCCTCCTGGTTGCACAAATATAAGATCTCCGTGAAACGACAAATAGCTTGTATTTGTATCAGTAAAGTAATTAGAATATCACAGAGCACAACGGAGGCTGTTAGATCAGGTGACTCTGCATAAATATACATGAATATATTTATTTGGCAAGATTAGAAGCCTCAGATGTAAATGTCATTTTCAAGCTAACAGAGCAATTCCTATCAGAGCCCATGATACATTTCTATACTGGTGTCAGTGGCGGAGGTTGTAGCTTGGGTGTCTTGGGCTCTGGTGCAAAAGCAATGTATGGGGCCCTCTGCCTGATTCAGTGATACATGTTAGATTAATCAGCTGATTTTAGGTGATACTCAGGGCTCTTTCACATGGGCGTTGCGATTTTCGACTGCATGAACTAGAGGCAGTTACGATCAAGTCAGGGCTGCATCTTCCGTTTTCTCACCCATTCAGATGGCCCGAATACCATTGGCCAAGGGAAGGGAATTCAGCTCTGCTAAACTCCCTTCCCCTTCCCTCCCCCTCTCCACCCCTTGCCAGCTGCTGGCAAGAGGAGGGAGCAGGATGCGGGTGGGAGCTTAGCTTAGATAGTTGTGCTAAGCTCCCTCCCCAGCCTATGGGAGCTGCCAGCATGGGGACAGGGAGGGACTTTAGCAATGCGAGCCACTGCTAAACTCCCTTCCCCTTCCCTTTCCTGATAGCTCTCATAGGCTCCCATAGGAGTCTATGGGAACAGCCGGCGTATTCCAGCAAAAGATAGGACAAGACCTATCTTTTCCGGGACCATATGCTCTATGTTTTCTGTCTGGCTGATTTTACGCTCCGGAAAATCACCCATATGAACAAATGTATTGGACTCCAATGCTTCAGATGGTCGCGATTTTTGGCCGGCGTTTTATCATGGCAAAATCACTTGTTAGGGCGCTCATGTGAAACTAGCTGCAAGGCGTATTGTTGCCTTATCTATTAAGTATGTCTAAGGCCGGCTGCACACGGCCGTGACGGGCTCCGCCGCGGAATTCTGCGGCGGAGCCCGTCACGGCGCCCCCCAGAGACCCCCAAACTTACCTGCGGATCCGGCGTCCTCGCTCCCGCATGACGCGCCGCAGCGTCATGTGACACGCCAGCCACGTCACATGACACGCCCACCGCGTCCCATGATGCAGCGGCGGTAGGCGGGGAAGCAGTTTCACGCTATCTTCCGCTGTGCTACAGCAGAAGATAGCGTGACGGACGGCTTCCATTGACTGCAATGGAAGCCGTCCGCGCGTACACCCGCGGCAAATAGAGCATGCTGCGGGTGAGGTCGGGTGATTTCACGGTGCGGAATTCCACGGTGGAATTCCGCACCATGAGCATTAACCTTTTCCAATCCACTGTCTGACGTCTAAAGACATTCTGGTTGAAGGCTGTACAGCTCTGATGCCGGAGGATTTCCGGCAGGGTATTCTTACTGTAGATTACTGGCCACTTTGTTGTCGGGGGCCTCTCCAGCATGTCCCATACTGCAGTACAGGCTCTAGCCAGCAGATGGCACCATGGTATAATGGCAGAAAGAGAAAGCCCCCTAGGAAATCCTGAATCCAAAATTGGATTGCAAAGGGTTAAGCTATTAGGTTCAATAGAACCTAATAGCTGCAGGCAACGCGGCGGATTTCCGATGCGAATTACGCGATGGAAATCCGTCCGTGGGAAGGAGCCCTAACTGTATATATGAGGCATCAGAGAAGAATATAAAGTAAAACAGTTAAGTGGTGTTTAAAGATTCGCTTCCTCCTCTGAAGTTCTTTATTGAGTGAAAAGTATATATATAGAAAAACACTGAAGCACAAGCTGATGATGAGCAGACACCGCCCGACTGTCATCCAATCATTGTATGACAGAGGGGTTAGGTTCCCCCAACCCGGCAATAATCATCAAATTATTCTAAAAGTTACAATTGATGCGGCAGTTACATCTGAAGCTTACATGTAAACATATATACTTTTGCTAAAGCTGGCTCCAACTACATGATTTACGATGATCCCTAAACATCCCTAACGTTTTAGTTTCCTGACTCCCTCTTCTTATTAAATGAAGTCCAACATAGTTGCCCTTTTTTTCTTGAACCAGTAGTTAGAACAGTTGCACGTAAAGTACATCTATTCTGTAGTGCCAGTCCAGGTCACTACAAAGTCATTACCACTTTTTCTCCCAGCACTTGTACCTATTTACTCCATGTGCACAATAAAAGACATGAACCGTGCAACTGGTTTGGGTGTTATTAGTTTAGTTAGTTTAGACTGTTTGTTAACAATCAGTCCAAATTTCATTAGTAATCAATGCAGAAATCCAGGTAATTCTAAAGGGTTCACTTACTTTTCATGCAACTGTATATAGAAACATAACTCTTCTTTCTATTATAGGCAATTAAAGGGCTTGTACCACAACCTTACGATAGGTGCTGAGTCTGATCAGCGGGAGTCAGACTGCTGAGACCGCCACTGATCTCAAGATGTATTTTATTGGAGCGGACGGAAATAGCCGAGTACAAGCTTTAAACTAACTCCAGCAGTCACTTTGAAAATGGATGAAATGACGCCCGCATGTGCAAATGACACTCTATTGAATCTCTTCCTCACTGCAGCGGTATAGTGACTGCACAGTGAGAATGAGAGGGGGCAAGGGACTCCTGTTCTCAGGATCGTTGGTGGACTCAGCAGTGAGACCCCTACTGATCAGACTTTCATCACCTATCCTATGGATAGGTGGAATAAATAAATTGTGCTACAACCCCTTTAAGTCATAATTCTGCTTTTGTATAAGACTTGCTGGGCAATTTTTCATTAACTAGATTGACACGATCTTTGCTACGCGAACATAAAATGTTTGGAAAAATTGGTGTAAATGTTTTCAGAACTGTCGAGCCAAGGATTTGGCTTGAATGGTTCGCTGTCCACAGCTTGGTCTTCCACATTTTGGGGACATGGCAACAGTCAATTACTGTATATTACATATTAGTACAATACAACACCTAGTATAGTATGTTACTGTGCAGCCCCCAATATAGTCAGTGTATCCTGTGGTAATATCTTGTATTTCTGGTTTACTCTACAGATTGGATCTATTGCAGAGAGAGAATACAGTCACTGAGCTGTAGACCACTATATATATATATATGCACGTAGCAGAGCTGAGTGTATATACCTGTGTGTAGTAGAGCTGAGTGTACATACCTGCGTGCAGTAGAGCTGAGTGTACATACCTGCGTGCAGTAGAGCTGAGTGTACATACCTGCGTGTAGCAGAGCTGAGTGTACATACCTGCATGTAGTAGAGCTGAGTGTACATACCTGCGTGTAGCAGAGCTGAGTGTACATACCTGCTGTAGCAGAGCTGAGTGCATTTACCTGCGTGTAGCAAAGCTGAGTGCATTTACCTGTGTGTTGCAGACCTGAGTGTACATACCTGCATGTAGCACAGCTGAGTGCATTTACCTGCATGTAGCAGAGCTGAATGTATTTACCTGCATGTAGCAAAGCTAAGTACGTTTACCTGCATGTAACAGAGCTGAATGTATTTACCTGCATGTAGCAAAGCTAAGTGCGTTTACCTGCATGTAGCAGAGCTGAATGTATTTAACTGCGCATAGCAGAGCTGAGTGTATATACCTGCGTGTAGCAGAGCTGAGTGTATTTAACTGTGCATAGCAGAGCTGAGTGTATATACCTGCGTGTAGCAGAGCTGAGTGTATTTAGCTGCAAGTAGCAGAGCTGAGTGTATATACCTGTGTGTAGCAGAGCTGAGTGTACATACCTGCATGTAGCAAAGCTGAGTGCATTTACCTGCATGTAGCAGAACTGAATGTATTTACCTGCGCGTAGCAGAGCTGAGTGTATATACCTGCGCGTAGCAGAGCTGAGTGTATATACCTGCGTGTAGCAGAGCTGAGTGTATTGAGCTGCATGTAGCAGAGCTGAGTATATATACCTGTGTGTAGCAGAGCTGAGTGTATTTAGCTGCATGTAGCAGAGCTGAGTGTATATACCTGTGTGTAGCAGAGCTGAGTGTATTTAGCTGCATGTAGCAGAGCTGAGTGTATATACCTGCATGTAGCAGAGCTGAGTGTATATACCTGCGTGTAGCAGAGCTGAGTGTATTTACCTGCGTCTCTCTCTCTCTGTCACATCTCGCACTCGCTTAGCAATGCTTCACTCTCCCCAGTGGTGCAGCACCGTTGGACTTAACATAGCAATTTTGACCTTGCCTCACAGCTCACTCGATGTATCAAACACAAATTTTATGATTTTACGGTGGTGGTGAGGATGTCACAAATCTAATGACACCAAAATCATCCACCAAAGGTCACGCAAAGGGGTCAAAGTGCGGTGCAAGAAACAAACTGTAGGCTTTTTTATATTCGATGTCTCATCCTATCTCTGCAGACCATAACTCAACAGCATTGTCAACTTTTATGACTTCCAAAACACCTTCCACATCATTGTCTGTATCCTAATTGAAAGCGATCAAGAGAATGCACTAACATATCTGACCAGCATGAAAAGCAGTGCGGTAAATGTCATCGAGGAAACTGAGGGCGATTACTGCCGACAGAAGTCCTTTACATTCTGTCGGTGATCCCATAAACTTGGGGTAACATTAGAGATAATTCGGGACGGGTACGGTGCGGTGGAAGAAAGCAAGTATATTTTTCTAATTCTGGACAATCTCTTCAATGGATCATTTTAGCATTGAGTTAACAGCATGGCAGATTTGATATTTTAGAAGTATTTGCAAATACATAGAAGATGCCCAATTTAATGTAATCCAAAAATGTGGTGTTTTAACCCCTAGTGAAACACATATATGTGGCTTTCCTGTATGTAGGACAGAAAGACTTCTATGCGGACACATAGTGTTCCATAAACGGAGGCTCGCACATCATTGCCTCCAGATTTGTTAATGTCCACTGCCATTTGTCAAAGTTCCATACCAATTTATGTAACTTATTTGTGTAAAGGCTGAGCCACATAAACTACAAGATTTTCCCTAATCTCTCAATTTTTCACTTGAACGGTTTGTTCCGGGCCTGTGGAAATTCAATTTATTCTGAATATTTAATAGTCAGAGGATTACGGGCTATCAACTTCAATCTGACATCTATGTGGATTTACAAGTCTGCTATTTAGGGGTTTAGCAGAATTAAATAAGGTGACTTCTAACCTCTCCAGTGATCAAGGGGCTTAGAACGCAGCGCAGTCCTGTGCTTCAGCTCAAAAGACAGTAGGAGTGTCATATTCTCGGCGTGGTATTTAGGAGATAATATGTGACTTACAAGACTTATATATTTAATGTTTTAAAAGTGAAATGCTTTTCCGGAATGGAATGAGAGGCTATGCAGCACTGAAATGGCAATGGCAGGTGCGCTCCGAGATAGGACAACCTGCTGTTCCTGGCAGGCCTAGGCTTCTAAAGTAAGTAGGAGGCTTATCTATGCTTCCTCACCCCATTCATATATGGTTATGCCTATGACTAAAGATTCCGGCTGAAATGTATAAACCAGGCTGGTATCTTCCAATGGACGTTTAGAATAAACTACTGTTTTAGTTGGAAACCTACTCTGGTACTGAAGTTTTTGGATATTTTCCGATATTTTTTTGGCAAACTGTTCAATTCGTCTGATAAAGATTATTGTTCTGACCAGTTCAAGGACTTGTTTCATCATTTCTATGTATATTAAATGTTTCTAGAATACATATCACAGTCTAGAATGACTTCAGTGTTTGCAAAGGGAAAGAAAAGTTGTAAGTTTAGGTATAAAGATGTAATGAAGGCAGCTGGCACTAAACGTCAGAAGTAGATTTCACCTTTAGCATTTGCCTTTTCTGGGTACCAATTGTTTCTCCCAGTAGTCAGATACCCCAGGACGTACAGCCGAAAAGAGTGGCGCAGAGGACTAGGGCAGCCGAAATGCAGTCCTAAGCTCTCGCTCACGACCTTAAGGTTGCAAGCTCAATTCCTGAATGGTTCAGGTAGCCGACTCAAGGTTGACTCAGCCTTCCATCCTGTTGGTAAAAGGAGTACCCAGCTTGGTGGGGGGTAATAAATAAATTACTTGAAAGTGCCGCGGAATAAGTTGGCGCTATACAAATAACAAGATTTATTTATTTTTTAGTTTACAAGAAAAATAGACATGAAGCTGGTATCAACACAATAGAAAACATTAACTTTTACGTATACCAAGGACTGTGACTGTAACAAGGGGGCGCCTTCTACGTCTAGAGGAAAGCAGGTTTCATCATGGGCCTGGATGCCTGTCTTGAGTGACACAATATTACATGTTATAGTCACTGGTCTTTGATCTGGGGAGTAATTCTGATTGCCAGATTTAGAGTCGGAAAGGAATTTTTTCCTTTAAAATAAGGAAAATTGATCTCTAGCTCATTGGGGTTTGCCTTCTTCTGGATCAACACTGAAAAATAATGAAAACAATAAGACCAACTGCTCACCCCATGTATGAGATCATAGCAGTGTCCACTAATGCTTGAATGCCACTGGATCAAGCATGCTAATCCAATAACAAAGACAATCCAGCACTGGAAATAAAATAAAATCCAGCTTCTTATTGTGTCCACGTGCTGTCTGATGTGTGTTGCACTTGAATTTCTCAGGAGCAACATGCATATGCTCATCGGAATAAGCCCTTAAAGGCATGTTCCTGTCTTGGGAATCTCATTCCACTGTTTTGTAAATATGAAACTAAAGCACTCACGAATTACATTCCTACTTCAGAACCACCTCAAATTCTTTCCAGTGTTTCTTACTCTTTGCTAGGGGAACTGACCCCTCCACTATGGAGTGGAAATGGCTGACGCTTGTAAACGTCTGATTCCCTATGTGATGATATCTTGGCTGGCCAGTATCTCTAGAACACATGCTCACTAATTCCCTGCCTGGCCACCAACTACTTCTATGCTCTGCTATTTATTTTGGGCAGCACCAATAGGGGTTTTTCTTCCTTCCAGCTTGCTATCCACTGGCCGCTGTCAAGTGTGTGACTCTACACAAATACAGGCTAGCAGTGGAACAGGAGGTGTAGAAGGGGAATGAGTCATCATTTGTGGTCACTGATGTCTATGGCAGCAGAAGAGGGGAGGAGAGGATTGAGAGAATCTCACATACAGATGTGTCTACTGAGGCTAATGGTAAATTAGCAGCTGCTGTTTATTCACATGTACACTGCTCAGTCTTGCTGTACTGTATCCTACATGATAATATGTAGTTTATCTTGAGTTGAGTGTGTATTTAATATTGTGTCTAGTATGATCCTTTTGGAAGTTTATGTTTGCTATTATATTGTGTACATCTAACAACCTGGGACTAGAAAAGCACTAAAATTAACTACATTTGCACTAACCTCATATTCTAAATGGTTACAACTTACCTCATTTAGTATCAGAAAAACAGCTGTAACCTTATTTTGTACAATGGATAAAGGTGTTTCTTTGGATGAAGGGTATGAGAAAAAGTTAAATAGATGCCCATGGCTCAAGGTTCTCATATATCTAATTGTGTAAGCCAAGTGGACATTACTGTAGACTTAAAAGTTTTAAAACAAAACAATGCTTGTAAAGTAATAGGAGGTTGGGTGTTTTTAGAGATATGACTCCACTATATGGTACCCGGGCTTTTAGATTTGCTAACATCATGTTTATTGCATGTTTCATACCAGTTCTATTTCCTAACTTTATATAAAAAGCAAAAATTTATAAGATGTTACTTGCAAGTGAAAGCTGTTCCTAATTTTACCTCTTAGAGTTATCCGTCCATGCTGCAAGCCATCCACAATCACTAGGCGAACCGCATTAATGTTATCATTATCTACAACTTGAAATTGTTCCCATGTGATTGCTCGAGACTGACCTTCCAAGAGATCCAGACCTAGGCAACATATAGAAAACATAACAGGCAAATGTTAGTTTACATTTTCATTAACCCATCAAACAGCTTGTACTTGCATGATAGCCAGTGTGATAACTAGCATAATTGCAAATAAGTTTTTTAAATATAATTGCATTTTTGTGCAGAGAGATCCTTCTAAAAGTGCTAGCCACTAGTAGTATTCCCTCCTAATTTGCTGTCCACTGCCTGTTGTCAAGTGAATTCTGTCCCTACTAGCAGAAATAATGAGATAGATAACAGGAAGTGGAGGAGGATGATGACTGATGCTGCTCATACATGTATATGGGGAGTAGAGGGGAGAGGAAAGAGAGCTGCTACATGGTGTGTTATTTACTGTCCCATAGCTACTGAAATCACATCTACACTACTCAGTACTGCTGCACACTGTCCTACATTATGTCATTATTTATATGTATGTGCTAGAAGAGGGCAGAATCTGCCATTTTCTCCATGTGCTATGTATAGAAAAGATTATAGTGGCATTATAGTGGCAGTCTTCTTTCACTAGCTCAGAAAGAACTGAATATTACATATATGGCCTGCAGAGGGTAAAATATTGAAAAATGCCATGTACAAATCATATGATGGCCAAATAGCTTATTCTGTAAAGTCACCTAAAATAAATGGGTAAAATTAAAATGCAAATTGTATTTGTTTTTCAAGACTTGTTCTATATAGATTTATAGAATTGCTAAAACGTACCATATTTGTAAGCCACACCCTGTTATGTGTGGAAATCGAAATCAGAATCCAAATCAAAACTGAAAAACTCCCCTTTTAAAGCAAATTTTGTTTAACCTCGTCTGTGTGTCTTGACTCACACAATAAAGCCTACTAAAAATGTGGTCAATTATCAAGTATGTTAGAATTTATTAATTTTCAGCAGGTACTTTATCTGTGTCTGGTTTTCATATATCTACATATGTGATTTGTAATGAATTGAAAGCAGAAACTTACCCAAATTCCAGGATACCCGAGGGGCATTTGTATCAGCTGTTCTAATAGATATGAAAAGTATGATTGGTGAGCTTCTTTCAAAGAAAAAATCATGAACTTCTAATTCTACCTGCAGAAGGAAAAATGATCTGTATTGTGAATCCTAACATTAATTTTTACAGGAGATTTTTAAGACCGATAACTACAATCCAAATGGCATTATCCTTGTAATCATGGGAAAAACATGTGAGCCTCATACAGCCACTACCCACTAAGCCACCAACATAGATCGATCAGCTATAACCTTAAATCTGCCTAATATTGTGTAAGTTCTCCTAATGCCTCTGAAACAGCTCTGACCCATCAAGGCATTTACTCCATAAGACCTCTGAAGGTGTCTGACACCAACACCTTAGGAGAAGATCCTTTCATTCCTGTAAGTTGCGAGTTGTGGCCTCATTGGATCAGTCTTGTTTTAGCAGCACATCCCACAGAGCACATACTCTGTTGGTTTGAGATCTGGGAAATTTGGAGGCCAAGTTAACACGATGAGTTCTTTGTCATGTTTTTCAAACCATTCAGGGTTCATCAGAGACGTAACTTGAAGCTGCTGGGCTCCAGTGCAAAGTCTGGATTTGGGCCCCCGACTTCAAAACTTCATTGCTAGTATTGGTTTGCAATTTGGGGAAGAGAGACTTTATGGGCCCTCTAGGGCTCTTGGGCTCGGTGTGACCCCTCCCTTTGTACCCCCTATAGTTACACCCATGGGGATCATTATCCTGCTATAAAGGAGTGGGAGACACCTCCCTGTGTGGTCTATGATCCCTAGTTGTCAAATTCGTGCAGGGCGCAAGTTCGAAGATCCTCATGAATGTCATCAACACCTCATGTCAAACCTTGACATGATTAATGGCAGCGATAGACCAACGTATACTTGAATAAAGACATTAACACATAGAAAACACCAATGTAGGTTTTAAGAATGCTGTTACCATGCAGGGCGGCGCAGGGTCCCGCGGTCAGTGTGCGCCACCCCGGCGTCGACTCCGGCATCCTGGAGCCCTGACGTCGGGGCTTTCCCAGCGACGTGGAGCAGCTGGTGTGCGGCGGCGTGGGCGTGTCCGCCCGTAGGGCGCCGCCCACACTCCTCCACCTCTCTTGTGCAGTAGTGGGGGAGCTGGCTCCTCCCACTCTCTGCCCCGGGGCGGAGTCTTTCGTTTATAAGGCTGGCAGTGACCTGAGCTCACTGTCAGTTATTGGTTCTGCTTGCATCTAGTCAGCCTGTCTCAGTCAGTGCTAGTTGCTAGTCAGTCTCCTTCTAGTTTGCCTGTCAGCTTCCATCTCCAGCCTTGCTTTGCCTTGTAAGTCCTGTTGGTCTTTTCCATCTGCCTCTCTGTCGGCACTCTGTCCCCCCATCAGTTAGTTTCTTCTTGTCAGTCGCCAGGTCCCTAGCCAGCGCAGGGACCGCCGTCCAGTTGTCTGCTTGGGGTTAGCCAGGGCCGAGGCAAGTAGGCAGGGACAGTGGGGTGCGGGAAGTTCAGGGCACCCCACCTGGCGCTCGGGGGGTCAGAGTGCCGTAAAAAATGCTCTTCCAAACCAACTTTGGCTTGTCGGGACCTGCCTAAAAGCAGGGTGATTGTCTCGATAGGAATGGCCCCCTGTCTCGAATCTAGGGTCCTAGCCTTTCCACAGTTGGAGGATAGGAAAGGTATATTAAGTAGATGAAAATGCTTGCTATCTATCTATCTACCGTGTTTCCCCAAAAATAAGACAGTGTCTTATATTAATTTTTGTTCAAAAAGGTTTAACTTTTTTTACATGTATAGCTGCCTAGACACTATTTAAATTAACTTTGTTAATTAACTGTTAGCAGGGCTTAATTTTGGAGTAGGGCTTATATTTCAAGCATCCTCAAAAAGGCTGAAAAATCATTTTGCATCCTCAAAAATTCTGGAAAATCATGCTATGTCTTATTTTCAGGGTATGTCTTATTTTCAGAGAAACAGGGTATCTATCTATCTATCTATCTATCTATCTATCTATCTATCTATCTATCTATCTATCTATCTATCTATCTATCTATCTATCAGAGCTATACCCAGCACCCATATAGAGGTTGGCTCAGAATAAATATAATTTCATTATGGCTGATTGGCCGGCTAAGGAAATCACCTACCTGTTAGCCAATTAGTCAATACACCACAGGAGATATTATAGCAGGGAAGAGAAGAATGGGACATTAAACACTGAGGGATTCCTGACTCACAACACCTAAAGGAGCTTCTGCAGTGACAGGTAATACTGAGGGATTCCCAACAGATGTCTCCTAAGGGAACGTCTGCAGTGACAGGAAAGTAGCAGTCATTGGGGCCGAGCGCCAAATGACAGAGGGCATCCGCTAAAGGTGTGATCACGTGGGCCAGGGCTGAGATTGTGATGCCACCCTGGCTCCACTTCTTGATTGCGGTTGATGCACCACAACAGTGATCAGTTTGGGTTGTTATAATATTTTAGTATATTGTCTTATCATAACGCTTAACAAATTGATGTGTGCTTATGAGAACATTGGTTCCCTTGTCCTTAGTAATGTGTAACAGCACTTTAATTAGGTTTTGAATTAAACAAAGCTTATTTTATCCCTGCCTTATACATATATTCTGTTGTTCAGGTATTCATGTGCCTGATATTATGAGAGTAAGGGAGTAGTGGATGAACAAAGGGGCAGCACCAAAGCTTTTTGCTTGGTAGCACTCTGTAGAGTCGTAACAAGCACTCGGGGTGGCCGAGTGTTGATCCCTCTGTGTAATAGGCCGCTTGTCCAGCAAGGACTGAGAGAGCAAGCGATGCAATATGAAAGGCTCACTGTATGGTATCGCCACTGTATGGGTGCTCAGTTTGACTGTGTCATAGTAGGAGTTAATTCTCTACTGAAGGCCTGGCAGATATGGCCGAGTAACCAAGAAAGACTGCAATAAATGCTAGCTGAATTGGCCAAGAAACGGAACCACCATTGTTTTCTACATTTGTTCTGCTGTTACTGTTTCACAAGAAGAGTGCCTCTCTGTGAGAGAACCATTAAGCATGACCTGCCTCTGTGTACTGGACTTTTTGAGAACAATACCTGCAGAGGTATTGTTCTATCTTCCTTATTTGCACATCCTACGGACATTAACAGGAAGTGGGCAGAAGCTAGACAATGTAATCAAAATGGTTTGGCCACTTAATATTAGATGAGTATCTGATATTATATTATCCACTCGGTAATCTGGTAAGAAAACAATTATTTCGAAACAATGCCCTTATCATTACTGATGCACATTAATCAATATTCTGCCGAGCAACGTGATTCTTTCCATCTAAAAGATTTTTTGGGAAAATAAGTAAAACACTCTTTGAGTCCAGAATCACTAGTAACTTCTAAGTTGGTTACCTCCATATTTCTTCTATCAATATGACTGCTGTTTGGTGGCTGATAGCCTATAAGCATATCATTTAGATCTTTCCATGTGAAGGATGAAATAGGCTTGGTATGATCCCCAAGGTGGGTAATGAATCCTTCGCGTGGAGGGTCTGTAATGTTGAAGACCAGCAGAGATTTCCTGGTTTCACTGTCCTCTGCATCAAGCGCTGCAGTGGTGAAGGGGGTCAGAATGAACTGGTCCACCTCTAAAATAAACATTGACATGAAGGCTGCTTTGGGGAGCTGGTTGGGTAAAGCATCTCGAATATGAATAGGAATCCAAGCATGTTCAGACTGAAAAAGAAATAAATTTAGATTATGTCATATATGGTAGAATGAAAAAGGTCGTCAGGTCCCAAAACATGTATAAAATTATCATTGTGAATAAATTAAATTCATGCTATTGTAATATAATAATACATTTTTTCATAAATCAATAGAGCTAGCAAATGGAGGAAATTGGTAATGTCTTGTTAGAGAAAAATGCTACTTTCAATGCTTATCGGTCAATTATTCTGCCCCTGCACTGATCACTCACTCTAAATGTGCTGATAATATCTGTACACAGAAGTCTATACACAGAGAGATCAGCTAACATAGAAGTCATAGAACATAGAAGCTACCATAGCAGCCCATAGAAGTCTGTATGTCTCTCTCTTTCATTGCATTTAGCATTTTTTCATGTTCACACCCCTTAATATTGAAATCAACATGAGCCATGCCTGCAGTTACAAGCACCAGCCACTACACAGAGGTCGGCATGGAGACTTCTGCTGCTTCAGCTCCGACCTCTGTGTATTTGCAGCGCTGACAGCATGCACCCGCTCAGCTGATCCGTCAGGGTCCCCAAGCAACATACCCAAGCCAATCAACTATTGATGACCTATCCTGAGGATAGGTCATCAATAGTATTTTCCACGGAAAACCTCTTTAAACTTAAATGGTCACTAGCTTTTTCAAACGACTTGTGATTATAGCATACCCAGTGAAATAACTCGCAAAACTGCTATATATTTTGTCTACCTAAAATTATGTTTTTGTGCTGAAAAATCTCTCTGAAGTCCTGGCCATTAGGGGTCTTCCTTCCTTCTAAAGGCCCATTTAGACACAACGATTAGCGCTCAAAATTCGCTCAAAGCCATCTTTTGAGCTATAATCGTTGTGTCTAAACGCGCGTCCATTCTGCACTTTTAGGGCACTATTTGTTCATTGTTGACTTTTAGCAAGCTAAAAGTCAACAATGACTCTTATCAGCGCCGCGTGCTGAGTTCTTTTAGCTGGTATCCCGCCTGGAGCTCTCAGCGAAAGCTCAGAGAACAAAGCAGCTCCTGCTTTTCTCAGTGCTATTGGATGAGCGGGATACCAGCTGACAGCTCCGAGAACAAAGCAGCTGTTTGCATATACAAAATAGCTGCTGTTCTGCCTCGCCTGCATTTAACTCTTAAGTAGCTAATTAGCTACTTAATAAAGGGGTTGTCCCGCGAAACAAAGTGGGGGTATACACTTCTGTATGGCCATATTAATGCACTTTGTAATGTACATTGTGCATTAATTATGAGCCATACAGAAGTTATTCACTTACCTGTTCCGTTGCTAGCGTCCTCGTCTCCATGGTGCCGTCTAATTTTCAGCGTCTAATCACCGGATTAGACGCGCCTGGGCAGTCCGGTCTTCTTCTTTTCTGAATGGGGCCGCTCGTGCCGGAGAGCGGCTCCTCGTAGCTCCGCCCCGTCACGTGCCGATTCCAGCCAATCAGGAGGCTGGAATCGGCAATGGACCGCACAGAAGACCTGCGGTCCACCGAGGGTGAAGATCCCGGCGGCCATCTTCACCAGGTAAGTAAGAAGTCACCGGAGTGCGGGGATTCAGGTAAGCACTATCCGGTTTTCTTTTTTAACCCCTGCATCGGGTTTGTCTCGCGCCGAACGGGGGGGCTATTGAAAAAAAAAAAAAAACGTTTCGGCGCGGGACAACCCCTTTAAACTTTATGCAAAGACGATCGCTCAAAACTCACTCAAACTGTCGTTTGAGCGATCATCTTTCAGTGTAAATAGGCCTTAACTTGATAGCCACTGCCTGCTGTCAAGTGTCTTGCTGGAGATGGCACTATAAAAATGCAGAAAAGGGGGGAAGGAGATGAATCATTGTGCTCATTGAAATCTATGTGAGCAGAGAGAAAAGAAGAGGGAGAGGCACTCGACGCTGAACATCCAAGCTAATAGTGAGTTATCTGTTGCTATTTATTCACCTCTAAACTCCTCAGTCCTGTTTTACACTGTCCTACATGATGATTGTTATGTCTCTGTGTATGCGTTGCAGACAGTTACAAAGGAGAATCTGCTGTTCTTTATGTACAGTCTATAGAACACAGCACAGCAGCCAGGTTCCTCCCACCACTTCTGAGAGAATTGAGAATGCGACATTCACAGGGGGAAAACGGAGAAAAATATAGGATACAAGTCATACAATGGCTAGAAGTAGTGTTATTCTTTATGCACACACAGGAGCTTATTCTGAAAAGTTAGGTACATTTTAATTTTATACATATTATTTTGGTGGGAATTCTACAAAAAGTTATTCCAACATTTTTTCCATGTTAACATTGTATTGGGTGTCACAATTAAGGTAGTACCAAATATAATGTATTTTTGGACTTTATTATTTCTACTCATTGGGGTCCGTTCACTGCTGTTCGGTTCCATCATTGGATGGAGATGTTTGGCCAGGGAACCCGAAACCTACAAATCAGATTTGAGAGTGTTCTCACTTTCTTTCACTGGTAAAACACAGGCCGGCCAAAGTCATCACAAGGTAAATGCTACTTTAAACAAAAAAAGCGTTACAATTAAGAATATTGGGCCTACCATTATAGCTAGACTTTCCTTTCCCCTTGACAAATGTTTAGTTTGCTGCCCTGGCCCTGTATCAAAATACCCTGGTAAAGATAGAGTGTCATGCTGGCACTGGCACCTCTCTGCCACCTAGCACTTGGGTTATTTGCCTCACCAGTCCCACCCATCTGATCGGGACCAGAAACACTCTTAATGTTATACATAGAATATTCACATTAGTGATTGTCTTTCAGCTATCATGAATAGATAAAATATTCAGTGAAGAACAGTACCTTGTACACAGCTTTGCTTCGCATGTCGATGAGATCGAGTTTGATACTGATATAGTCAACATTTGGAGATGGCGGGTCTAAATGCTGATATCTCATCCCCATAAGAAGAAATTCCTCACAGCTGGTTTTTATGGTGGTCTGTAACTTCTTCAGGCCTGAAATACAGCCTCCGTTTTTGCATAGTGGACTTAGCTTATGGTCTGGAAAAAAATGGTATTTAATGTTTTTTGGGTCAAACACTCCAACACTAATGTTACATTTGTATTTTTATCATCACAGTTAAATTCCTTTAATTTAGCATTAATGCTTTATTACAATTCTGGTCTATGGATGCCAACAGGACCAACCAATTCTGTCTGGATCAAGAAGGGGAGCATTGCCCATTTTAAGCTGTCTCTAGAGGCATGCAATGCTGACTTAGACATCAGGGATTACAGCTGTTGAAAAGGCAGTACTTGAGCTTGGACACTGGCTGAAATGTACAGGTGCTGGTAAGTGCATTACTAACTGCTGATGAAGAGGATGGGGGAGCTCAGGATCAGATTGCTAGTGGCTCTCTAGAGTGATGCCCTCACAATAAATTGTACACCAGTTGACGCAGCTTGAGCAGGATGGGTGAGGGTGCAACGTGCGGGTAGGTGGGCATCAGCAGGAAGGGATCCAAGAATGGACAATGAGACCAAGGCTCAGAGCCCAAAAAACCATGAAGATGAGGAAGACAAGTTACTCAAGTGCCTCGTAAGACACCAAGTGAGTAAAAGAAATGAAAAAGGAGGGTGGAGCAAGACCCAGTGAGGGTAGTGGAATATTTATGGAGTACAAAGAGTTTTCAATGATTGAGTATTTTGAATGGTGGAGGTGCTGCCAACCAGATGACGCTCCACCAGTGTGGGCGTAAGTGTAGCGAAAAGAATGTGAAAAGAACTGGTATGGAGGCGCAACACTCTAAGCTACTAGAAGATGTAGATCATAGTCCAATGTGTGATGGTGAAAGCACTTCTTTTTTATTATTTTTTCAGAAATTAAAAACCAGCAATGGAATACGCGTTTCGGGGAAGAACCCCTTCGTCAGTTCGGCTGGATAGGACAACAGGATGCCTAGGGGTGACACGATTCCAAAGATGTATAGAATGTGTCGGAGGTCCTGTGTGCAGGAGGACAGGGGAGAAAAAAAATGCTTTAACGTTAAAGCATTTTTTTTCTCCCCTGTCCTCCTGCACACAGGACCTCCGACACATTCTATACATCTTTGGAATCGTGTCACCCCTAGGCATCCTGTTGTCCTATCCAGCCGAACTGACGAAGGGGTTCTTCCCCGAAACGCGTATTCCATTGCTGGTTTTTAATTTCTGAAAAAATAATAAAAAAGAAGTGCTTTCACCATCACACATTGGACTATGATCTACATCTTCTAGTAGCTTAGAGTGTTGCGCCTCCATACCAGTTCTTTTCACATTCTTTTCGTAAGACACCATTCCAACTTCAATGTGTTTGGTGGACAGGTACTTTAGCCTCACTACCCCTGACTTTGCATTTAGTCAGAGGGACTGCCTTATTTACTTTACTAACCTGTGTGTTAATGATATTACCAGCCCTACTCTAACAAGATGTAGACTTCTAGCCATTGTGGCCATTTAAATTCATCAGGAAAACCCTGAATACATGATGTCTGTTCTGCCACATGTCACTAAAGTGTCCTAAAAGATGATTCTCAGAGTCTTCAACCTCAGTTAGATTAATCCCACCCACTTATCTATCAACCAATCAAAAGGAGATGGGATGACACAGCACTGTTCTGCAGGTCTTAGCACAGCTACAGCAATAAGGATACTAAGGGTCACAATCGGACAGTTGGAGGCTAGACTGGTAAGCTGTTGGTGGCTCGTGTCGGACATCACAAACTGGCTTTGGAAAGGAGGACCAAAAAAGGAGACTCACAGTAACCATGCACCATCTGAAAATATTAGTCATCGGTGTCCTTGCTTTGATGTGGACTATGAAATAACTCCTACAGACATTAGGCTTGATATTAGAGAGCTCTCTTCGGAGAACCCTACATTAATCTATTGAACCATGCTTTACAGAGGGACTTGCATGACAATCTTTTATTTTTCTGTCCTCTGGGCCGTGCTCACTGTTCACCTATCTATTGGGGAACTGAACTCTCGCTGTTGAGCTGCGGGCAGGATTACCATTGTCACTGAGAGACAGAATTAGTGATATTGATGATCTTCTCTTACATTGACTGGCCTATTAATGGAGGTCCAGATGGGGTGGATCTGCCACAAAAATTATCAGTACAACACCCATGCAAAAATAAAACATGCTGTGCGGAATTTAATTCTGCGGCATGTCCATTTTATCACCGTTTCTACTGCGGAATTAAACTTTTCTCAATGAGAGGGTGAATTCCACACAGAAATAAGCAATAAAACATGCTTCAAAATCCCCACCAAATGGGTATATATCTTTTCTCAGCCTTAGTCCGGCTTCACACGACCGGGTCGGATTCCGCATGCGGGGATTCTGCAGCGGATTCTGTCTGTGAAGCCGGTGAGCAATCCTGCGTTCCTGTGATTTCTGTATTGCGGATGACCACAGCAGCTCGCTGTCGGTCATGCGTAGGGCAGTTTTTTGTTTTTTTTTTACAATATTTGTATTTTCCATGCTAAGCAATTTTTCCAGTGCTAAGGCCTCATGTCCACGGGGAAAATCAGATCCGCTGCAGATTCTCCATGGAGAATCTGCAGCGGGTCCCTCCTGCCCCGCGGACATGAGCGCTGAAAATAGGAATTTAAAAGCATTTACCCATCCGTAGCGGGCGGGGAAAGCCTTCTCTTCCTCACGGCCGAATCTTCTTTTCCGGCCGGCGGATGAATTCGTCACGCCGGCGGCACGTCGCCGGCACGTCACCGGCGTGCCGCGCGCATGCGCCGGGCACATCCGCCAAGCCGAAGCAAGAAAGATCCGGCCGTGAGGAAGAGAAGACCTTCCCCGCCCGCGCCGGATGAGTAAATTCTTTTAAATTCCTATTTTAGGTCTCCCGCGGATCCGGACGGCTTCCATAGGCTTCAATAGAAGCCCGCGGGAGCTGTCCCCGCGGGAGACCCGCACGAAAATGGAGCATGGTCCAGATTTTTTCATGCTCCATTTTTTTTAAAATCCCTTTTATTGACCATACGCGGGTATTTATCTACCCCGCGGGTGGTCAATGCATCCCTATGGGATGCGGATCCGCGGGCAGGAGAAGAGTTAAAATCTGCTGCGGATTTTAATTCTTATTTTGCCCGTGGACATGAGCCCTAAGCGATGCCGCAGGTACTCGCAGCCCATACGCAATGTTAATTACATATGTGCTGCGGGTCGGACAGCCTCCAACTTCAATGGAGTCCACAGCAATATAGAGCATGCTGCAACTTTTTCTACCACCTTTTTGTGCGATGCAATGCAACAGAAAGGAAGGCTCCATAGGGGGAAACGTGGGCTACAAGACCTTGCAAATTGTGGCAATATTTAGCAACCTGCAATTTTTTTCCTCTCAATGTCACATGCTACAAAACATCGCTAATGTGAAGGAACCCCTAGGAAAGCATAGGCTTCACATACAAGCAATTCGTAGCACTGTCACATCGCGAGAAAATCACATGATTTTATCACCCTTGTAAATCTGGCCTTAGTGCACTAATTTGGAATTGAAAACCAAGCCGGAATGCTTACACAGACAACTGTTTTGGGGTTTTCGCCCCTCATCAGTATACAATAGGATACCAAACCTAAAGGTTCAAGCACTGATTTGAAGGAATGCTGCCAGCCAATAGGTGGCGCTGCAGAGGTTTTTTTCGTTTTTTTTTTCCAAATAAATTTTTATTGGGTTTTTATGAAGAAAAATAGTGTTACAAATCAAAGGTATCACCTCGGTTCAAATATTACCATACATCTGGGTTACAAGATTACATGACTTTAGAGATGATGCGCTGCAGAGGTTTTGTTCCATCTCCCTTATTTGCAATTTCAACTGTCAAATGCCCAATTGTAGCCAGTGGCTTGAAGGGATGTATTGCAGCCCGAAAACTGTTAGGCCCATTAATAAAAATAAGAGTTTATTGCTGGCTAAAAGAAGCAGAAAATTATTTCCAAAGATGAATTGAATTTTGAGATATTTGGGTCCAAAAGATGAAAGTTAATTAGTAGAGATGAGCGAACACCAAAATGTTCGGGTGTTCGTTATTCGGAACGAACTTCCCGCGATGTTCGAGGGTTCGTTTCGAACAACGAACCCCATTGAAGTCAATGGGCGACCAGAGCATTTTTGTATTTCGCCGATGCTCGCTAAGGTTTTCATGTGTGAAAATCTGGGCAATTCAAGAAAGTGATGTGAACGACACAGCAACGGATAGGGCAGGCGAGGGGCTACATGTTGGGCTGCATCTCAAGTTCACAGGTCCCACTATTAAGCCACAATACCGGCAAGAGTGGGCCCCCCCCCCCTCCCAACAACTTTTACTTCTGAAAAGCCCTCATTAGCATGGCATACCTTTGCTAAGCACCACACTAGCTACAACAAAGCACAATCACTGCCTGGATGACACTCCGCTGCCACTTCTCCTGGGTTACATGCTGACCAACCGCCCCCCCTCCCCCCCACAGCGCACACCAAAGTGTCCCTGCGCAGCCTTCAGCTGCCCTCATGCCACGCCACACTCATGTCTATTTAGAAGTGCGTCTGCCATGAGGAGGAACCGCAGGCACACACTGCAGAGGGTTGGCATGGCTAGGCAGCGGCCCTCTTTAAAAGGGGCGGGGCGATAGCCCACAATGCTGTACAGAAGCAATGAGAAATAGAATCCTGTGCCACCGCCATCAGGAGCTGCACACGTAGGCATAGCAATGGGGAACCTATGTGCCACACACTATTCATTCTGTCAAGGTGTCTGCATGCCCCAGTCAGACTGGTAATATGTACCTTAACAGTAACCGCGTTGGTGGTAATGTGGTGGTGACTGCGGACCCAGTAGCACGGTTGTATTTTGTTGGTTTTCGGAATGCGGCCAGGATTAAGTGGGCCGTGGCGGGGGGATGGTGTGGGGGCTCTCTTGTTGTGTCGGTAAAGGGGAAATTCTTGGACTGCCACCAGACGAACCAATGCAAAGACATTTGCCAAGAATGTTTTCCCTGTTGGAGGAGGAGGGGGATGTTTTTGAGGCACTACGTGTCCTCTCCACGTGTCCGTGGTTATATGCAGTTTACAGTAACCGCGTTGGTGGTAATGTGGTGGTGACTGCGGACCTAGTAGCACGGTTGTATTTTGTTGGTTTTCGGAATGCGGCCAGGATTAAGTGGGCCGTGGCGGGGGGATGGTGTGGGGGCTCTCTTGTTGTGTCGGTAAAGGTGAAATTCTTGGACTGCCACCAGACGAACCAATGCAAAGACATTTGCCAAGAATGTTTTCCCTGTTGGAGGAGAAGGGGGATGTTTTTGAGGCACTACGTGTCCTCTCCACGTGTCCGTGGTTATATGCACCTTTACAGTAACCGCGTTGGTGGGAAATGGCCTCGCCGCCATCATGTCTTTGGGAAGCCTCTGTTTCCACACCCCAGAGACATACCATTAGCAGCGGTATAGGCAGAGCCCAGAATTCGTAACATTTCAGCCGTAGCATTAGGACAGGCCCCACTAACATATCACTAGCAGCATTATAGGAGGAGCGCAGTCTTCGTTCCATGTCAGCAATAGTAGCACTCAAGACAGGCCCCAGTAACAATTCCGAAGCAGCAGTATAGCGGGAGCGCAGTCTTCGTTCCATGTCAGCAATAGTAGCACTCAAGACAGGCCCCAGTAACAATTCCGAAGCAGCAGTATAGCGGGAGCACAGTCTTCGTTCCATGTCAGCAATAGTAGCACTCAAGACAGGCCCCAGTAACAATTCCGAAGCAGCAGTATAGCGGGAGCGCAGTCTTCGTTCCATGTCAGCAATAGTAGCACTCAAGACAGGCCCCAGTAACAATTCCGAAGCAGCAGTATAGCGGGAGCGCAGTCTTCGTTCCATGTCAGCAATAGTAGCACTCAAGACAGGCCCCAGTAACAATTCCGAAGCAGCAGTATAGCGGGAGCGCAGTCTTAGTTCCATTTCAGTAGCCTTAGTATAGCCAAGGCCCAAGTTACATTTATGTAGCTAAAGTGTAGTCCAACCCCACACACCTTTCTGTACCATGAGTGCAGGCGAAGAACATACAAATTGCTATGATTACACTGTAGGTGAGGGCCCCAAAAATTTGGTGTACCAACAGTACTAATGTACCTCAGTAAAAATTGGCCATGCCCAACCAAGATGGCAGGTGAATCGCTTTGGTTAATGTGGCTTAAGTGGTAACTAGGCCTGGAGGCAGCCCAGTGTAATGAAAAATTGGTTCAAGTTACAGTTCCAACGCTTTTAAGCGCATTGAAACTTATAAAAATTGTTCAGAAAAATTATTTGAGTGAGCCTTGTGGCCCTAAGAAAAATTGCCCGTTCAGCGTGATTACGTGAGGTTTCAGGAGGAGGAGCAGGAGGAGGAGGAGGAATATTAGACACAGATTGATGAAGCAGAAATGTCCCCGTTTTGGATGGTGAGAGAGAACGTCCGCGGGTGCAGCTTACGTATCGCTGCTGTCCGCTGGTGGAGAACAGAAGTCTGGGGAAATCCATCCTTTGTTCATCTTGATGAGTGTTAGCCTGTCGGCACTGTCGGTTGACAAGCGGCTACGCTTCTCTGTGATGATTCCCCCAGCCGCACTAAACACCCTCTCCGACAAGACGCTAGCCGCAGGACAAGCAAGCACCTCCAGGGCATACAGCGCTAGTTCAGGCCACGTGTCCAGCTTCGACACCCAGTAGTTGTAGGGGGCAGAGGCGTCACCGAGGATGGTCGTCCCTCACCATCCTTTTACAGTGCTCCTGCCGACTCAGCCGTGACTGGGGAGCGGTGACACAGTCTTGGTGGGGAGCCATAAAGCTGGCCAGGCCCTTAAAGACTGTTGCACTGCCTGGGATGTACATGCTGCTCGATCTACGCACATCCCCTGCTACCTTGCCCTCGGTACTGCGCCTTCTGCCACTAGCGCTGTCGGCTGGGAATTTTACCATTAGCTTGTCCGCAAGGGTCCTGTGGTATAGCAACACTCTCGAACCCCTTTCCTCTTTTCGGGAATCAGAGTGGGCAGGTTCTCCTTATACCGTGGATCGAGCAGTGTGTACACCCAGTAATCCGTCGTGGCCAGAATGCGTGCAACGCGAGGGTCATGAGAAAGGCATCCTAACATGAAGTCAGCCATGTGTGCCAGGGTACCTGTACGCAACACATGGCTGTATTCACTAGGAAGATCACTTTCAGGATCCTCCTCCTCCTCCTCCTCCTCAGGCCATACACGCTGAAAGGATGACAGGCAATCAGCCGGTGTACCGTCAGCAGCGGGCCAAGCTGTCTCTTCCCCCTCCTCCTCATCCTCCTCATGCTCCTCCTCCTCCTCCTGTACGCGCTGACAAATAGACAGGAGGGTGCCCTGACTATCCAGCGGCATACTGTCTTCCCCCGCCCCTGTTTCCGAGCGCAAAGCAGCTGCCTTTATGGTTTGCAGGGAATTTCTCAAGATGCATAGCAGAGGAATGGTGACGCTAATGATTGTAGCATCGCCGCTCACCACCTGGGTAGACTCCTCAAAATTACCAAGGACATGGCAGATGTCTGCCAACCAGGCCCACTCTTCTGAAAGGAATTGAGGAGGCTGACTCCCACTGCGCCGCCCATGTTGGAGTTGGTATTCGACTATAGCTCTACGTTGTTCATAGAGCCTGGCCAACATGTGGAGCGTAGAGTTCCACCGTGTGGGCACGTCGCACAGCAGTCGGTGCACTGGCAGCTTAAAGTGATGTTGCAGGGTGCGCAGGGTGGCAGCGTCCGTGTGGGACTTGCGGAAATGTGCGCAGAGCCGGCGCGCCTTTACGAGCAGGTCTGACAAGCGTGGGTAGCTTTTCAGAAAGCGCTGAACCACCAAATTAAAGACGTGGGCCAGGCATGGCACGTGCGTGAGGCTGCCGAGCTGCAGAGCCGCCACCAGGTTACGGCCGTTGTCACACACGACCATGCCCGGTTGGAGGCTCAGCGGCGCAAGCCAGCGGTCGGTCTGCTGTGTCAGACCCTGCAGCAGTTCGTGGACCGTGTGCCTCTTATCGCCTAAGCTGAGTAGTTTCAGCACGGCCTGCTGACGCTTGCCCACCGCTGTGCTGCCACACCGCGCGACACCGACTGCTGGCGACATGCTGCTGCTAACACATGTTGATTGCGAGACAGAGGAGGAGGAGGAGGAGGAGGGTGCTTTAGTGGAGGAAGCATACACCTCCGCAGATACCACCACCGAGCTGGGGCCCGCAATTCTGGGGGTGGGTAGGACGTGAGCGGTCCCGGGCTCTGACTCTGTCCCAGCCTCCACTAAATTCACCCAATGTGCCGTCAGGGAGATGTAGTGGCCCTGCCCGCCTGTGCTTGTCCACGTGTCCGTAGTTAAGTGGACCGTGGCAGTAACCGCGTTGGTGAGGGCGCGTACAATGTTGCGGGAGACGTGGTCGTGCAGGGCTGGGACGGCACATCGGGAAAAGTAGTGGCGACTGGGAACTGAGTAGCGCGGGGCCGCCGCCTCCATGATACTTTTGAAGGACTCCGTTTCCACAACCCTATACGGCAGCATCTCAAGGCTGATGAATTTTGCTATGCGGACGGTTAACGTTTGAGCGTGCGGGTGCGTGGCGGCGTACTTGCGCTTGCGCTCCAACAGTTGCGCAAGTGACGGCTGGACGGTGCGCTGAACTACACTGCTGGATGGGGCCGAGGACAGCGGAGGTGAGGGTGTGGGTGCAGGCCAGGAGACGGTAGTGCTTGTGTCCTGAGAGGGGGGTTGCATCTCAGTGGCAGGTTGGGGCACAGGGGGAGAGGCAGGGGTGCAAACCGGAGGCGCTGAACGGCCTTCGTCCCACCTTGTGGGGTGCTTGGCCATCATATGTCTGCGCATGGTGGTGGTGGTGAGGCTGTTGGTGTTGGCTCCCCGGCTGAGCTTTGCGCGACAAAGGTTGCACACCACTGTTCGTCGGTCGTCAGGCGTCTCTGTGAAAAACTGCCAGACCTTAGAGCACCTCGGCCTCTGCAGGGTGGCATGGCGCGAGGGGGCGCTTTGGGAAACAGTTGGTGGATTATTCGGTCTGGCCCTGCCTCTACCCCTGGCCACCGCACTGCCTCTTGCAACCTGCCCTGCTGATGCCCTTGACTCCCCCTCTGAAGACCTGTCCTCCTGAGTAAGCGTTGCACACCAGGTGGGGTCAGTCACCTCATCGTCCTGCTGCTCTTCCTCCGAATCCTCTGTGCGCTGCTCCCTCGGACTTACTGCCCTTACTACTACCTCACTGCAAGACAACTGTGTCTGATCGTCATCGTCCTCCTCACCCACAGAAAGTTGTTGAGACAGTTGGCGGAAGTCCCCAGCCTCTTCCCCCGGACCCCGGGAACTTTCGAATGGTTGGGCATCAGTGACGATAAACTCCTCTGGTGGGAGAGGAACCGCTGCTGCCCAATCTAAGCAGGGGCCCGAGAACAGTTCCTGGGAGTGTTCCCGCTCCTGAGCAGGTGTCATTGTAGTGGAGTGAGGAGGCTGGGAGGAAGGAGGAGCAGCAGACAGAGGATTCGGATTTGCAGCAGTGGACGGCGCAGAACTGCGGGTTGACGATAGGTTGCTCGAAGCACTTTCTGCCATCCAGGACAGGACCTGCTCACACTGCTCATTTTCTAATAACCGTCTCCCGCGTGGACCCATTAATTGGGCGATGAATGTGGGGACGCCAGAAACGTGCCTCTCTCCTAATCGCGCAGCAGTCGGCTGCGACACACCTGGATCAGGAGCTCGGCCTGTGCCCACACCCTGACTTGGCCCTCCGCGTCCTCGTCCACGTCCTCTAGGCCTACCCCTACCCCTCAGCATGCTGTATTACCAGTGATTTGATTTCACAGGCAGCTAATAAATTGGCGCAAGACTGCAGGCCAAATATAATTTTTTCCCTTTTTTGAAAATGAAAGGCCCCACTGCCTCTAGTGAATGTATAATCTAAGTTTAATAACTGTGCTGTTTTCCTGCTAATGTGTCACAGAACGTGAGGGTAGCAGAGTTATTAACTGTGGCAGAGCAGGTATTTTTTTTCCCAATTAAGGAAAGCAAATGGCGAAGCCAGCAGTAAACCGTAGCTGGGTGCGTCTGATTTTTAAAGGTTGCACACGCAGCCGACACGTGTCCACCGCCCTTAGGACGGACAGAGGCAGGACAAATAGAATTACTTTCCTTTTTTTTGCACCAAAAGGCAGCACTGCGTATATTCAATGAACATGAGAAGTTTAATAACTGTGCTGTTTTCCTGCTAATGTGTCACAGAACGTGAGGGTAGCAGAGTTATTAACTGTGGCAGAGCAGGTATTTTTTTTCCCAATTAAGGAAAGCAAATGGCGAAGCCCGCAGTAAACCGTAGCTGGGTGCGTCTGATTTTTAAAGGTTGCACACGCAGCCGACACGTGTCCACCGCCCTTAGGACGGACAGAGGCAGGACAAATAGAATTATTTTCCGTTTTTTTGCACCAAAAGGCAGCACTGCGTATATTGTATGAACATGAGAAGTTTAATAACTGTGCTGTGTCCCTGCTAATGTGTCACAGAACGTGAGGGTAGCAGAGTTATTAACTGTGGCAGAGCAGGTATTTTTTTTCCCAATTAAGGAAAGCAAATGGCGAAGCCAGGAGTAAAACGTAGCTGGGTGCGTCTGATTTTTAAAGGTTGCACACGCAGCCGACACGTGTCCACCGCCCTTAGGACGGACAGAGGCAGGACAAATAGAAATATTTTCCGTTTTTTTGCACCAAAAGGCAGCACTGCGTATATTCAATGAATAATAACTGTGTTGTGGCCCTGCCTACACAATTCTTTCCCTGCAGTATCAATGGAGGGTGCAATGCTCTGCAGAGGCGATTTTGAGAAGTAAAAAAATATGCAGCACAGCTAACAGCAGCCAGCACAGTACTGCACACGGTTAAATATGGCCCTAGAAAGGACCGTTGAGGTTCTTGAAGGCTACACTCACTCCTAACACTCTCCCTGCCTATGCAGCACTTCTGTCCCTAATGCCGGGTGCAACGCTCTGCAGAGCCGATTTTGAGAAAAAAAAAATTGCCACAGCTAACAGCAGCCAACACACAGCTATCAGTGGCCCTAATAAGGACCTTTGGGGGGTCTTGAAGCCTACACTAACTACCAATTCTTTCCCTACAGCAGCTCCGGTACAAACAGCACTGTCCCTCATCTAACTCACACGGCATCTGAGGCGAGCCGCGGGAGGGGCCGACTTTTATATTCGGCGGACACCTGATCTTCCCAGCCACTCACTGCAGGGGGGTGGTATAGGGCTTGAACGTCACAGGGGGAAGTTGTAATGCCTTCCCTGTCTTTCAATTGGCCAGAAAAGCGCGCTAACGTCTCAGGGAAGGAAGTGAAAGTAACCCGAACACCGCATGGTGTTCGTTACGAATAACGAACATCACGAACACCCTAATATTCGCACGAATATCAAGCTCGGAAGAACACGTTCGCTCATCTCTATCGTTCAACAGATGAGGCTGTGCTTCCTGCTTGCATTCAGTCTACAGTGAAGCAAGAAGAAGATTCCATCATGGTTGGGGATGTTTTGGAGGTTGTGAACTCAGTGACTTACTAAAAATCAAATGAATCATAGACTCCCAAGTGCTACCACAATATCTTGGACCATGCCATCCCTTCTGGCACCCATCCTAATGGTCGTGGTTTTACACTACTGCAAGATAACGACCCCAAACATACTTCCTGTCTTTAAAAAAGTAAAGAACAAAGGTTGGCCACCCTAGAGTCCCGACTGCACTTCTTCTTCAAGGATCATCTTGACAGATGTGTTTAAGATGTGCAAGTTATGAGCCAAAATCACCTTTGGGAGTTGCAGAAGAGAAGGTGAAACTTAAGATATTTTTGCCAACAGAAAGCCCCGTATTTGTACTCCCGGGGATGAATACTTTGATGGAGAAAATTTCAAAGAAATCAAGGCTGAATTCATTTGCAAGTAATGAGTACAAATGTGTTTATCTGCCTAATCAAATCCATCTTCATCACAAACTACAGTAGCTTTTTTGTTTATTTCTGAAAAACCAACAATTTGTGTGGTCGACTGGAATTAATGAGTAATAGTGCAGTATCTGTCATATTGTATTATGTGACAAGTACAAACCTAACTGTAAATCTAGTTGTCTGCAAAATGCCGATTCCCTCTATGTATAGTGCTAATAATTCCGCATCACACTTACTGGATCCACTGAAGTGGCTGTCTGGATGGTCCCCACGTGGCTTCTCTTTCACAGGATCTCCAATGACGAGTTGACCATGGGCCGGCAAATAAGATTCCGAAGAAGCCACTTTGATAGTGCACTCCAGATTTAATCTTTTTTCATAGTCAAAGTTCAGCATGTTTTTGTCAATGATATTTGATAGCCCGTAGAACTCTGTGACTTCCAGTTTCTTAGGTCCCAGCTTTATAATATTACAATCTGGTTCCACTAACTTTACCCTCAATATGAAGTTCTCTGTGAATGTTTGAGTTTCTGTAAACCTATGGACGTAACAATGACACATGTATCAGTTATATAGTAATATCTTATTGAGTTTGTGCTCTATTCACACAGTACATAGATTGGGCAAGATAAGTAGAACCTAGACCCTGAGTCAGACTAGTTCACCAGAAGACCAGAATATGCTGGGTCCAGATTCTGACCACTGGTGTAACTATAAGGGATGCAGCCGCACCCGGGCCCAGGAGCCTTAGGGGGCCCATAAGGCCACTCTTCTCCATATAGGGAGCCCAGTACTATGAGTAAAGCATTATAGTTGGGGGCCCTGTTACAGGTTTTGCATTGGGGCCCAGGAGCTTCATGTTCCAGCTCTGATTCTGACGTTATGTGTACTACCAATAGCAAAAGATTTATTATTTTTTCAGGGGTTCGGGATGTTCATATGGTCTTTGTGAATTAATAACCACATAGTATATAATAGAACTAAAAGGGGACATGAATTTCTGGGAGAAGGGGGGACAAAGTAATTCAGTCCTTAGTAGCTGCATAGGGAAAATTACAATGCCTAATAATTATCCATTTTAATGTTTCATATTCTATCAAATTAAACTGACCTATAAAGCCGAAGCATGACTTCATCTTCATCCAGTATGGGGCAGCCATAGTGAGTGTACTTTACTTCATTACTCAAAAAATGGCAGTCAAATACCTACAATAATACAGTGCATACAGAATTAGTATGATGTAGTCTTAAATGATCAGTAAAGCTGAAGTACAAAGCTAAAGTGAAGAAATTAGAAATGAAGCTTGTGTAAAGCTGTGAGTACATCTACAGTATACATGTAGGATAAAGTAATAATGACGACTGCTGGACTCAGTAATCCCATTGAAGAATGCTAAAATCAGTCTCTCCACCTTGGTCTCATGTCATGTTTTAATATATATATATATATATATATATATATAAATATTTGTCATATGGGTTGTCCCATAAAACATTTTATTTATAGTAAAATGCACCCAGAATTTGAAACCATTTTTACACTTACACGTATTAAAACAAATGTACCGTATTTTTCGCTCTATAAGACGCACCTGATGATTAGACGCACCTAGGTTTTAGAGATGGAAAATGGGGGGGAAATTATTCTGAACTCCCTCTGACCAGGCAGTGAGGGAGGTATTACATTAGGAATAAAGAGCAGTAGTATGGCCTCAGAATGAAGTGTATACCACCAGATCAACCTGCCATTAATGATCCAGGAAAGCTGAGTGTAAATGTAATGGTTATCTTTCTACTTGTCACCCAGCTTTTCAGGGGCCCCGAATGCCATATTTGACTAGTTATGCATGTGCTATACATGCTTGCATAACTCTGAAGTTGGCATTCAGGATCCTGGAAGAGCTGGCTGACAATGTAATGAGGATTCCATTAGTTGTCACCCAACTTTCCAGGAGCTCTGCATGGCATGTCTCATTATGGTTATGTATGGAGTATGCATCTGTGCATAACTAAGCAGAAATGTATACAACATACAGGCAGCTCTTTCTCCCCTTCCCCCTGCTATGTAGCCGGGAGATGTGAGAGCTGTCTTTAACTACAGCGGATTGATAAATCAGGGGGGGCAGCAGTTCCTCTTACTAATCAGCTGTTTTATGGGCACTGGGCTCTGCTATGGAGCGATTGTTACCACGCTGTCTGTGGGATTCATAGCAGGAGCCGCCGGGCGCCACCCGTAAAACAGTTGAGCTCCCTGCTACTCCCCCGCCTCCACCGATCAGCTGTTGAGCGGGCTGCTCTGCTCTCCTGCTGTGTTGGCTTTCTATTCCAGCTGTACATTCGCTCTATAGGACGCACTGACCTTTTCCCCCCACTTTGGAGGGAAAAAAAGTGTGTCTTATAGAGCGAAAAATACAGTATATGCCCAAAAATATTCTAGGACTTATTCCAGGATCCGCTTTGAAAAGCTAATGCATTTTCTCCATTTCTTCGATAATTCCCAAGTCCCCCCAAGAGATTACCTTGCCTACGACAGATTGAATAAATGGAGGCCCTTATTCTCCCTGCTGAAAAAATCTTTTAAATATACATATATATATATATATATTCCTGAGAAAATTCTCAAGATTTCTTAATATAAAAAGCATGGACCGCCACTTTAATCCCCCAGATTTCCAAGACAATATTGGTCAAGAAATAGCCCCCAAAAAAGTGTTGGGTTTGCAGCAAGCATGGCAGGAGGAGGGATACCATGTGCCCATCCTAACCAGACCTCCGGAATTACCCCTGTTTTGTTTTGAGACATCATACAGTTTTACATTATTACTTTCGTCTAAGATTTAGGGAATGCCAAAAAGGGGGTGGGGGTAAATTCTTTTTAGGGAGTCAATGTTTTTTTTTTCTGTACAAGTGGGCCTGGAATTTATTCAGTTGTGCCCTGAAATCCAATGCCCGCTTCCTCCGTTATAGACCTAGCCATGTGTCCTGTAAACAGATTGGAGCTACAATGGGGTTATTGCTGCACACAGAAGAACCAGTGTTATACAATTTGGGATGCGTCTCCCCAGTTTTCCCTTCTTGAAAGAAGGAAAACTGTCATGAAAGTGACATAATTTAAAAAAAAAACATTTTATTTATTTTTCACCTGCTTTATAATTTTTGCAAAATCTGTGCGCTCAGAATGCTCAGTACACACCTAGGTAAATGGGTTAACGGAACTAGATTTCAACATTGGGTCACTTGTGGGGGCGTTTTATCGTTTTGGTAGCTTGATGGCTCCACAAGTGTGCAATAGGCCCTGGAATTTATTCAGTTGTGCCCTAAAAGCCAAATGGTGTTCCCTCCATTACAGGCCTAGCCATGTGTCCAGTAAGCAGATTGGGGCTACAACAGGTATGTTTCTGAACACAGGACAAACAGGGGGATCCATTTTGGGGTGAAGGTCTTCATTCATATCTGTGCTGTACCAAAGAAATTGTTTTTGAAATGACACAATTGCCAAAAAGATGAAAATTGTAATTTTTTCCTTCTGCTTTGCTTAGATTCATTCAAAAATTGTGGTGTCTAAATATTCAGCACACCCCAAGATGAATTTGTTAAAGGGTCTAGTTTTCAAAATGGGTCATTTGTGGAGGTTCTCTAGCGTTTTGATAGCTCAAGGACTCTACAAGTGTGCAGTGGGGCGTAAAACCCCTTTAAGCAAAATGTCTGTTCTAAAAGCCACCGGCTGCTCCTTTCGGTTTGGGTCCCGTTGTGCATACAGATAGAAGATTAGGGCCACAATGGGTAGGTTTCTGAAAACAGGACAAACAAGGGTATCCATTTTGGGGTGCAAATCCGGATTTTCATGTTCACTGTAGAAAAAAACCTGTCCCTAAAATAACATATTTGCGAAAATATGAAATTGTATTTTTTCTTTTCTAAATTGCATTAACCCTTTCCAATCCAATTTGTATCCTGGTTTTCCTAGGGGGCTTACTCTTTTTCTGCCGTTATACAACGGTGCTATATGCTGGCTAAAGCCAGTACTGCATGAGGTGACACGTTGGATAGGCTCCGACAGCAGAGAGTCTGGCAATATACAGTAAGAGAACCCCGACGGACGTCTTTCAACATCGGAGCTGCACAGCCTTAAATCATAATGTCTTCAGAGGTCAGACAGTGGATTGGAAAGGGTTAACTCTTGAAAAGAAACTGTGGGGTCAAAATACTCCTGACCCCCCTCAGTGAATACATTAAGATGTGTATTTTTTCAAAATGGGGTCATTTGTGGGGGCATCTATCATTGTGACACCTATGAGCCTTTGTCATCTTGGCTTGATGTAGGAAAACAAAATGTTACACAAACTTTTAACAACTGATGTGAAATGTATACGTCTCCTGAAGTGCTAAAAAACTACTTTATTCTGGAAGCCCATTTGAAAAACTTTAAACAGATGGGAATATGTATCTGATTAAAAATTTGTACTGTATGTTTGCACATATTTGAGATATTACAGCTGAAAATGTGAAAAAATTACAATTTTTCAAAATCTTCCCAATTTTGGCGCTTTTATTAAATCTACACAAATTCTGTCGGTCTATTTTTATCACCTAAATGAAGTACAAAAACAATGTCAGAATCACTTGGATATGAGTTATTCAATGTTTAAGTGACACGTGTCAATATTTGGCCAGGTCATTAAAGCGCAAACAGGCTCGGTCACTAAGGGGTTAACGCAACTGGACATACACGTACATGCTATGCATGGCAATGGTTCAGAAGCTGTGCCATCTGCAGCCGGAGATATTGTTTATAACAGGCTGGGGAGATAAGTGTCTTTCTAGACTCAAAAGGTCTACAGTGAAGATACAAGTGGATTATCCCAGCAGGGGGCAGCAGTGCATCTTCTACTGAGAGCTCATTTTAACTTTTCTGTCATTTTATGCAAAGATTACTGTATATACAAACATACGCTGTATATGTGTACCATTCAACATTCATTACAAGAAAACAAGATTGTGTTTGTTTTATAACAAATAAGTCACAGTTCTCTCTGAGTTCTAGTAATAAAATGTGTAAATTAATACATTACACTAAACAGAAGGAAACGCTGAAATCATAAAGAAAATCTGCTTAAACTGTGTGAAGTATTGTTCTTCTTGGCATTTTAGATTTTTATGACTCGGCTCTAATACAATACGTGACAATTTCTGGTAACTAATTAGCCCAGCATAAGCGGGATGTAACAATCTGTTCACAAAATGAAATTTACAGACATAATGTTATATTGTCTAAAGAGTAGAATGAAATGCACTATGTTTGCTTTACAGCTGCAAAACAATGCCAACTTCCATTGATTTATATGCTGCTACATTGCTGCATTCTTATTGGTTGTTATTTATATGCTGCTACATTGCTGCATTCTTATTGGATGGTATTTATATGTTGCTACATTGCTGCATTCTTATTGGATGGTATTTATATGTTGCTACATTAGCTTAATATGCTGTTGCAAAATAATGTACATTTAAAATTAGCTAGATCTCTGCATTGATGCTAATAAAATGTGTTCTGATTGCTATGTTAAACTTGTATGTTAAACTTATATTTAAAGCCCTTCCCTGAAATCAATAGCCGGCAGCAGAATCCTCTACCGCAGCTGACATGTGTGACAGCTGCGGTAGAGAATTGAAGAATTCCTCTGCTGCATCTGTCACAGATGTGGCAGATGTAGCAGCAGGGAATTCTCTTAACTAGCGGGGATGAAGGAAACATCTGCTGCACATGGCAGATGTGTTCTTCATCCCAGCGGGGGACACAGTAGCGGCGGACAGGTAAGTATATTTTTTACACTAAAATTCTTCTTTTTCAGAGAAGAGCTTATATGTAAAGCTCTTCCCTGAAAAATAGTTTAGTGGTGCCGGCAGACCATTGTCTTCAATAGAGCCGTCGGCAACAGCAGTGGCTCCATTGAAGAAAATGCCTGCATTTTTTTTTTTTTTTTACACTAAAATGTTTCTTTTTCAGGGAAGAGCTTATATGTAAAGCCCTTCCCTGAAAAAGAATGCAGGGGTGCCGGCAGAGCATTGTTTTCAATGAAGCTGCCGGGAGCAGCCGCGGCTCCATTGACAACAAGCATGCAGCTGTGTTCACACGTGTTTTTGCTCGTACCTAGGTGCGCAAGCATGTACGCACCTAAGTATGCACAAAAACACGCTTGTGTGAACCCACCCTGAGGCTGTAAAAAAAAAAAACAATGGCAGAATTGAGGTATTTTCTCTCTCTGCCCTCCAAAAAAATGTATAAAGGTTTTACAATACATCATATGCACCCAAAACATACATTATATGTACCAATACAAACTACAGTTTGTCACACAAAAAACAAGCCCTCACACGACCATGTTAAAAATATATGGCTTTTGAAAAGTGCAGATGAAAATCCCTCAAAAATTGTCGCCTCCTTATGACTACAATAGGCTGTGTCCTTAAAGGAATTAAATTAAGGAGATGAAATTGGAGGTGTGGGTTTCACATCTAATATAAAAAGTCTACAGGCTTTTTCTTGCAGCACACTTTGAACCCTTTGCCTGACCCTAGGTGGATGATTTTGCTGTCATTAGATTAGTAATATCCTCACCACCGCCGTAAAATCATAAAATTTGAGTATGATACACTGAGTGACCTGTGAGGTCAGCTCCAAGTTGCAATGTTAAGACTATGGGTGCATGCCAGTAGGGAGAGGGAAGCATTGCTAAGCAGTGTGAGATGCAAGCGGCAAGGAGGAGAGAGTGAGGCAGGTTTCACACAGGCAAGGGTGATATGTGAAAGCCCCAAGGATACAAGGCGTTTTCATGTGAAAACAGCCTTTGCATCACTACAGGGAATCCCTTCATCCCCGCGACATTTCCTCAGCCGCAGCTGATGGGATTTCCCCTGCCCCGACTGAAGGGATTCCCCCACCACGGCAGAGGATCGCAGAGCTCTCCCATTGCTTTCAATAAGGTTAGGGGGAGGGAAGAGGGAGAGCAAAGTGGCAAGAGAGAGAGAAGTGGCGAAAGAGATAGAGAGAAGCGGTGAAAGAGAGAAAGACAGAGAAAAGCGTCAAAAGAGAGAAGCAGGGAGAGAGAAAAGCAGCAAGAGAGAAGCCGTGCAAGAGAAAGATAGAGAGGGAAAAGACAAAAGAGAGAAAAATGGCACTGGGGGAATCACTGATCAAATTTGCCATTGACACAAAGCTAGGAGGGATAGCTAACATTAGGGAAGGGAGGGAGAGTATTCAAAAAGTTTTAGAAAGCTTGAACAGTGGTGAAGACTAACAGAATGTTATTTAACAAAGAGAAATGGAAGTCCTACATCTGGGCAAGAAAAATAAAGAAAGCACATACAGAATGGGAGGAATTGGACTAAGCAGCAGCACATGTGAAAAAGACTTGGGTATACTAATAGATCATAGACTGAACATGAGTCAACAATGTGATGCAGCAGCCAAAAAGGCAAACACAATTCTCGGGTGTATTAAGAGAGCATAGAGTCTAGATCACGTGAGGCCTAGGCCCCTCTACTCTACCTTAGTCAGACCTCATCTGGAATACTGTGTTCAGTTCTGTGCATCCCACAAAAAACAGTCTGCCAAGAAAATGTCCCAATGTGACATCACCCTAGGAGTTGGTCATGACTCGGTGCTTGCACCAGGAACTTTACCTTTTACCTATTGCCTCAGGGCCTGGACACCTTGTGATCACTGAGAGCACAATGAATTCTAAGGTGTATCCAAACATTTTATAGGGGTGTGAAAGGTCAGTGGTCCATGACCTCAAGCTGCAGAGACATTGGGTGAAGCAACAAGAGAGTGGCCCAAAGCACACAAGTAAATCAACTAAATAAAGGTTGGAAAAGAAGAGGATTTGTTTTTTGGAGTGACCAAGTTAGGGCTCATGCCCATGGACAGGTCAGATTCCGCCTGCAAAATATCGCAGCGGAATCAGCCCCGGCGCTCCCCGTTTCCCCATACTCACCTCTCCGAATCAGCTGCAAATGTCTTGTCCGGGAATATCACGGGACCGATGGCTTCCATTGACTGCAATGGAAGCCACCTGTGCGTTTTTCTGCACAGAATAGAACATGCTGCGATTCTCCCCCGTGAGCAGTAAATCGCAGTTGATTTCCGCTCATGGGCAGGGGAGAATCATTTAACATAATATGTCTATGGGCAGACATTGCTGCGGAATTCGTGGCAGGTGTCTGGCCATGATTTCTGCAGTGATAATCCGTCCATGGGCATTAGCCCTTAGAGTCCCAATCTGAACCCTACTGAGATGTATTGGCAGACCTGAAGCAAGCTGTAGATGCAAGGCATCCCAGGTATATTGATGACCTGAAACACATTTGCACGTAGGAATAATCCAAACTTCATCCACAACATTTTGGAAATCTTATTTGCAGCTACAGGAAATGTTTTGTGGAGGTGATTGCTGCTAGATCCACAAGTTATTAAATTCAAGGGTTCACTTAGTTTTCTTCCTGTACTGTTGCCTTTATTCAATGTGCTCAATAAAAGACAAGAGCAATAGAGCTGTTTGTGTGTTATTAGATTGTGTTTGTTTATAATTGTAACTTAGATAGTAATCAGATTACATTCTGTTAGTAATCAATGCAGAAATCCAGGCAATTGCAAAGGGCTCACTTATTCTTTCTAGCAACTGTAAATTTCCTCCTACCGTATATGTGCTGTTTTAAGCCGTGTAACATCTGTGCTATTAGCATTTTATTAGGCCTTCTTTTAAGTTGTAACAATGTACATGTTTTCTGCTTAAAGGAAAGAATCTTAAGTGGTCTTACCTGCGGAGATAACTTTCCAACTCTCTGTGTTATCGGTTCATTAGCAATAACTTCCACTTTGCAGGCATCTTTCTCCTTGGGGATGAAGAACTGAAGGTCATCTTCTGATAGGTAGCCGACTTGTCCCTTCATCACTGTGATCCCATTATTGACTTTGATCAAGGAAGAGCTTAGGAACCTCAAAGTCACTAATATTAATACAAGTGATAGATACATGTGACATCTGGAATAGAGATTCATCTTTATCTACTCTATCCTATGCCCTAACATCGATGGTTGCCAGCTGGAGTCTGTACTCCTCTCAGGGTTATTTTACACACCACCAGGCAGTGGCTAGTCTTCAGTCATCTGTTCAACATGAAGGGCTTCCCCCCTTGTCCAAAATCTTGACAACAACAAGCTCTTTCAGGAAGTTGTGGTTCCTTAATAAAAGTCGTTGAAGAATCCTGACAACGCCAGACATTAATGCGCTCCTTTTATTCTCTAATCCTGCAAAATAAGGGGATAAAAGAAGGAAAGAAAGACGTGTGAGATCACTAAAAACAGCGGAGGAAGGAACATACAGATTTTTTTCTCAAAAACGACTGGGATAGAACACAGTACAGTTTATGGATTATGATAATTGTATTTTTTTGTAAATTCTTTATGAATTTTTCTAACACAAGGACCTGATTTTTATATAGAGGATGAATAACACAGATGATCATTTAAACCTGTGCACAGATTGCATACAATCATTTAGCATTATTATTAAGCTTGCAGTTATACAAGGATTGCCAAGGGCACATCTAATCACTTTTTAGGAGGATTTAGGCTATGCTCACATCACATTAAGAGACCACGTTTGTTGTATAAAGCTCCCGGCATATAGGCCAATCCCACCTTGCCTAATTGCAATAGATTCAGTGGACTTGATAACAGCAGGATGGACAAATGTGCTCAACTCTAAATGATGGGTGATCTTCTGCGGAAGTTATTAGATTTTTCTTTTTCAATTTCTTCTTACAATTTTAATTAAAAATATGTGTTAATATTTAATATTGTTATTGTTTTATTGCTTAAAATCCCTGCAGTTGTGATTGGAGTTTATTGTCTACACTGATAATACCATTGACAATTAGAGATGAGCGAATGTACTCTGTTCGGTCGTTTTTGGACCCGAGCACCGCTGTTTCCGAGTAACTGACTACTCGGACGAAAAGATTCGGGGGGCGCCGGGGGTGCGCGGAGGGGAGTGGGGGGAGGGAAGAGAGAGAGAGAGAGCTCCCCCCTGTTCCCCACTGTTACCCCCCGCTCCACCACGCCGCCCCCCTGCCCCCGTCACCCCCGAATCTTTTTGTCCGAGTAGTCAGTTACTTGGAAAAAGCGGTGCTCGGGTCCAAAAACACACAAACTGAGTACGTTCGCTCATCTCTATGGACAATGTTCTTGTTGGTCATTCAATAAGAATCTTCTTTATCATTTGCTTTCAGTATAAAGAGATTTTTGGGTATGTGTAGGCATCATGTTGTAGAGCAAGAGGAGCTGAGTTGGTTGGGGGATAACTTTGTTGGAAAAGTTTCAGTATAACTTGTGCTTTATTGATTTAAACATTTGCTCATTTTGGTTCTAGAGGTCCAATGGCTGGTCTTATCAGTAATTGACAGCTATTTCTATATGCAGAGTCATACACAGATAGCTGTCATCATTAATAGGCCCGTCCACTGGACCTCTAAGCCCAGAATGAGCATATTAATGAATAAAGTTATAATGCTGTTGGGCCATGTCAGGTTCCCTTTAATCTTAAGACGTGGCACTAAAGTGAGGAGCACAAGTGTAGTGTTTAGAAGCAAAGCTTCCTCTGGTACCTCAGGCTGTTTATTAATTGGAATAGCAATGACCTTCCATTGAGCCATGGGAAGGAGACTTTACTGGTAAAAACTACCATAATTACATGCTCTTAAAAGCATAAATGTTCTGAGGATGAGCTCTAACTGTGCAGTCACACATGATTAAAACACACAAAGAGTAATGCAGATGTTCACATAAAATAATTTAATTAATGGATTTTATTATTGACAAACAACAAATTTGGTAATCTGCCAAGTCCCCATGAGAACTAAGAAAAAGTAAAAACAACATTAATAAAGCTTTTTTAATTGTTAGTAAATTTAGAAATATTAAAAGCCCTTTTCCAAGCTGTTGCATTAAACAATGTAAAAAATAAATAAATTCGTATTTTTGCATCAGTAAGTCACTAAGTCCAATTTATTAAAATATTACATTGGTGGGCATGGCCTGCAGCCAACATGGCAAGACACATCCGAGCTGAGATCCTATTATCCTGACTCCATCGTATGCCTCCAGACACTGTTCTGGCCAGTTACTACTTACTCTACCCGGCTAGCTCACCTGGCTCCTGCTTCAGGGACGCTTGAAGCGTGATGTGCATTGTCTGGTGCTATACTCACCTCTGCACATGTGGCACTCGCTCAACCTGGGCCACGGGTACTTCTTCATTAGCACAGTGAGGGCTCTCCTGCCACAGAGACCGGGGCACTGGGGTACTGATGGAGGGACACACCGCAATCCAGCACCACATTATAGGCCACGTTAAGGCGCCTCCCTGCTACTCCATGCCTCCACCTCTTTTGAAACCCTTTCCCATAGACATAACAGTGCTTGTACTCTGCAGAACACACTTTAACAGGAAGACAAGAGAAATATAAAGGCCCCCTGCATTACCTGGGTTGTGTATAAGAGTCACTACCATTTTGGGACTTTTAGCAACCATTATATAATAGCACCTTGCTTATGTTAACCCCTTCAAAACTGATTGGGACCTTCTTCACACTGCACATCTGGTAGTTGCAAGTACGCTGGGGTTGTAAAGCTTATATTGTAACACCCTCTGTACACTTATTGGACCCTGTGGTTCAATTTGGGACATACCATATATAATGTGGTTTAGCTGAAGAGCCTGCTGTAATCTGGACTAGTCTATTGGATCATCCACTTTCAATATAGTTTTGTTGGAGATTCTCTGTTTGTTTCAGTCTCCAATCAACCATAACCATATCTCCTTCATACCCTCACAAGTGGGGAACCACAAGTCATCCACTATGAATCGCAGATCTTTCTCATCCATATCTGACCAGCTAAAGGAGTTTGTATGTGAGCCAACCACTGACAATGCACATGATTCTTCTGGGTCTTCAGGGCAGTCTTCATCTCGCTTTGACCATGTGGATTCTTCACTCGACGAGACTGAGCTACACTCAATCAAGTCACCGCCTAGTTGCTAGATGCAATTCAATTCAGCACTACCTTTTTGACGGGTAAAATTGAGGAGATCAAAAAAGTTAGGCTCTTGCGACAAAACATACCAAATGTCCATGGCAGGAAGAGCGAGGTAGAAGACCGTGTTTCTCAATTCGAGAATACTGTTGCACCTTTCCTTACCAAAGTGGAAAAACTGGAGAAGACAGCTGATATGTGGCTGCAGCATGCGGACGATCTTGAAAATTGGCTGCACAAGAAAAACCTGTGTATTCCCGATCTACCTGAGCTCTTTGAGGGCCAAAATCCTTGCAAATTCATGAAAAAGGGTATGAGAGAACTCTTTCCTGATGCTCAACTCTCTGCTGCATTTGCTATTGGCAGAACCCACAGAGTTTGGCACAACCACCACCTCCAGGGGCACCTCCTAGATCAATGCTGGCTCATCTGCTCAGTAGTAAGGATTGAGATGCAGCATTGCAGGCATCCAGACATATGTGGAAGGTCGAGTTCAACGATTCTACCATCTCTGTTTCCAGATTTCTCAGCTACTCTCCAATAGACCAGTGCCTCCTTCATCAGTGTTAAATGACGCCTACGAGATGCCTTGATTCAGTACTCCATGGCGTATCCAGCACATCTGCACATTGTTCGCAACGACAGTTATCTTCTTCTCTACTCCCAAAGAAGCCGAGGATTAGCTCCACCTCCTTCTAAGATTTCCGCATCACTGATCTGGACTTCAGTTTGAGATGCCTAGCTTGAGACTTTCTAATTCTTCTTTTTGATATTAGTTAATACCTTTCAATATTTTTACTACATGATTGTCACATATAGAATTATATGTTTACTGCTAATCAGAACAACCCTAAGGTGGCTAACTGCATTGTGTAATTTAAGTCTCTTGCTCTAGCGAGGCATAGTGTTATTCTGTGCCCTTTTTAATTAACATCAATCGGGTGCACAGTCCACCCATGTAGTTTTTTGGTGACATGCCAAATTCTTGGCTAGTCACGACTTCTGTTATTTCAATAAAACTGGTTTTGAATTTGTTAATAACGTTCACTAGATATTATGTTACAGTTTTTTCACAATATGACACATATGTTAGGGGCACAGTTCAGACACAATCCTTCGTCTCTGCATCTAGCAGACGCGGGCGTCGTCCTGCTCTCTCTGTTCCCTGAGCTTATACTATTCTCTTGCAGCACTCCTATGGTTAATTGCTATCTGTCTCCTGTTCAGCTGTTGCACCTTTTCCAATCACCGCCCTATATAGGAGTGCAATGCCTCTCAGGCCTCTCTCACATGGGCATTGGCGTTTTTACATGCACCCGCCAGAGCCGTAAAAACGAGTGAACGGGTGCACAAATCTAACATCTGTGCGCCCTTTCAGACGGCATGCTGCCATGTTGTCATGCTATTGCCCTTCCCTCCCCCTCACCGGCACACCCTGTCTCTCTTGCTGTTTGCAATATGAGGGGGCAGGGTGGGGGTTGAGCTAAACTCCCTCCCACCTCCCTTCTTCGGCCGCTGTCATTGGCTCCCATAGGAGCCCATGCAGCGGCGGACGTATTCTGGGCAGAAGAATAGTTCCAGGGCTATTTTTTCAGCTCGACATAAAAGCGCCCAGCAATATATTGGCCCGGCTATGCGCTTTTACACCGTGGGAATGCATCAGATCGTAGCGTATATCGGCCGGCCGTGAAAACGGCTTCTGACATATGCTCGTGTGAAAGATCCCTCAGACTGTGCTTCATCGTTGTTGTGAGTTTGCTCTCTCTTCTGACATCCTGCTTAGCTGCTGCTCCACCATTTGTTCTGTTGTTATCCTGCATCCTTCTGTTGGCGTCTTTCTGCTTTTGCACCCTTTCTGTCAGTAGCCTCATCGCCTGTTTCTGTCTTGTCTTTGTAGACCTGTCCGTCTCTCTGTTTCTCTACTACCCCCCACTGGTTTGTCTTTTGGTGTATAGAAGTTCTGCCTGTAAGGGAGCTAGTGCCTAGAGGAAGACCACGGGGTTGTCCTTATTAGGACGAGTGCTCCATTCCTAGGCAGGGCTATTCCTCCTTCCATGTACTAGCTTAGGTCAAGGTATCTTCCCTAGTCCACCTCCTCGGACTGGTTACTGTCATCTCGTGTGCTTATAGTCTGCATCAAAATCAACATCTATTAATGACCCCTCTGATGAAAATGCAACACTATGCATGCAAATCCTTTTTTACTAAGCAGTGCTATTATGAGTTGAGTAACCAATCAAGCAGCCCTTTAGCCCATTTAGTTAATCAAAACTTAACTTCCCCTGCTATATTTCAAATTTTCTGTCATGTAGGAGAAGTCCCCAACGATAGTGATTCCGTAAGGGGGAGATTCCAACAGTTTTACAGCAATCTTTATCGTACTAGATTTGACAATACCCCGCTAGAATTGAATACCTATCCCGAATTTGACCCCCGGCCAGAAAAGGTTTATAGATGCTCCTTTTACTTTGGACAAACTCATTGAGGCTCTCTCTAATATGGCAAGAGCTAGGTCACCAGGCCCAGATGGCCTCCCGGATGAGGTGTATGCAGAGTATCAAGAAATAATACTCCTCCAACATCTAGCTGTATATAATGCGGCATATCAGAGGGGGCTCCCTGCTGGAATACTTCTATGAAGGCAACATTGTACTTATATTACAACCAGATAAAGACCCTCTTGACTGCAGTTCTTACTCACCAATTTCATTCATAAACATAAACCAGTAACCGAAATGATGGCAAACCACCTTAGCTCTGTAATTTTAGACTTAATTCACCCAGATCAAACTGGGGTTATGCCTGGGAACTCCACCAGGGAGACTCTCAGAAGAGTAACCCAGATAGGGGCAGAAATGAAAGAAAACTAAGCCATGGCCTCCCTCGATGCTATGAAGGCGTTTGATTCTATAGACTGGCTTTATACCCTCCAGTGATATGGTTTTGGTGTCACCTTTTATTAAGTTGGTCTCTTTACTATATAAGTCCACCGTAGCTGCTGTTAATTACTTTCTACTATATGTAAGTACTAGACAGGACTGCCCCCTGTCCCCTTTACTGTTCGCTTTGGCAATTGAACCCCTAACTATTAATCTAAGGGAAAGTAAGCGGTATGAAGGTATAACTATAGAAGCCCGAGAGAGGACCGTGTCACGCTATACATGGATGATCGCATGCTACTTATGTCTAAAACTGTAACATTTCTCCCATATGCGATCAACCATATTAACAGATTTGGGGAATTCTCTGTACTAACTGGCCTAAGTTCATCATTATGCCTACATCACGATATAACCCTTGAACCAAGACTCGCTCTGTGAGCTTCCTATAGCTAGTACATTTAAATACCTTGGTATTCCGTTTTCTAACACCTATAAATGCTCCCTGGACCTCAATATACTTGCTTTAATAGACCAATTTAAATCTAAATTTAAAATTTCGGGTTCCCTCCCATTCTCAATTGCCGGGTGCATAAATCTAAATAAATGATAGCGCTGCTTAAGTGCCTGTATGTTTTACAACACACTTCAGTTTTTGACCGTGGCAGATTTTTTTGCTAGCCGATGATGCAGGAAAAGCAGGGGTTTAAAAAAAATCTGTTCTGCGCAGTACAGAAAAAAATTTTAAAAATGCATGTACGCACGGATGACGGCCGGACACAGGGTCGGATTCCGCTGCGGGCTCCCGCGTGTGCAATCTGACCCGGTCGCGTGCACCAGCCTTAGATTGTGATCCCCAATGGGGACAGAACCCTATGATGTGCAGCACTGCAGAATAGGTAAGCAAAATCTAAAATACATAAAATCTATACCTGCTATGAGCCTCTAATGAACTAAAGTACTTAAAGTGGTGTTCTGGTTTTATGTTAATAGATCTTAATGATTATATACCAGTAAATAAAAGTTTGACAACCGTCTAATATACAGGGTGCTTCAAAAAGAATGAAAGTAAAGCTGATTCATTCATACATGAATTGATATATAGCAGTCAGAATGACATGAAAAGATAGAACTCACGTTTTTAATGCACATTACAGATCTTCCATGTGTAGACCTCTGGTGACACGAGACGACCTCAAACAATACAACTCTGCTGCAGTGGAATCAGTAATAAAAGATATGCTGAGATATAACTGGGCAGAACTGGACTTGCATCTGCAACAGGGCATTGGCCAATGACCGTACTGTGAGGAATACTGATGCGCCGGTTGGGTCCTTGGGCCAATCGTAGGGGATGCCTGGGCTTTTGGGTCAGTCATGGCAATGAGGTCCCACTGATTACATTTTTTTGTGTGTATTTATTTAAATAGTAAAGTAACTGTACGTACCTGCCTGTTACGTGTGCTGCTGGGATCTGTAGTTCTAAGCTTCCTAGCAGCACAGCCCTCACAGGGTTAATTGATTGAGCTGGCTGGGTGTGGTACTTCCTGCTAGCCAATCTCCTGGGTCTGTGCTCACATATAAACCCAGCTCCTGGTCAGTCTCTCTATGGTGTTCAGGGTGAGCAGTCATGAATCCTTGTCTGTTGAAGTTTGCTGTGTGACCTGCTATCTGTGTTTTATTGCAGCTTGCTGTGTAATCTGTGCCTTGCGGTTCATGACTGCTCACCCTGAACACCATACAGAGACACAATGGTTATGCTAGCAAAGTTCCCAGTAAAGTAAAAAAAAAAAGGTAGAAAACCCTTTTAACGTTTTTAGGTGGGGCAAATACAAGTAGGCAGGGGTCAGCAAATCATCAGCTGCAGCCACACATGTGGTGGGAGTGGAGAAGTCTACGAAGCTACGAAGCACAGAATATATTGGGGCTGGAAATATATATTAGCATGCTGCCTAATTTTCACCCAATAAGCCACCATACTGTTACTAAATAAAGGCCAGTAGAAGATCAATATTACCAGCAATAATCCCACCAGGCCATGACAGCATAATACCACCATAGTGTTACTCTTAGGTCCCCTGTCCACGGGCGTGATTTTGCCAGCGTTGCTACGGAAAGCTCCGGCCCCGTGTCCACGAGCAGATAATCATTGCGATTCTCCGCTAACGGCTGGCAATTCGCAGCATGCTGCGCATTGCCACGATTCTCTGCGGTCAGCCCATCTGTCAGATTAGGCTGCAGCGGAGATTCGTCCGCCGGCTCCTGCTCCCTGGTGGCGGCTCCCACGACGGAGATTTGCCGCGGGACTTCGCAACACCTGTGGACAGGGGGCCTTACTGAATGCAAAGATCAATATCAATAGTAACACTATATAAGGACCAAATAGCACCATGCAGAACAAAACACTACACAAAAAGCAATATTAACCCTACACAGATGCTATGCACACCATATGAATGATTACAATATAGTAATATAGCATATCTACACCTCTACACATTTTTCCTTTCTATTGCTCCTCAGATCATAATAGTGCCACCTGTGGAGCTTCACACAATAATAGCATTCCCATTTTGTTCCCCCTGTAGGCCCCACGAAATAAGTGCTGCTTATAGTGACCCTCAAATAGTAAAAGAGCCTACATTTAGCAATAATGCCTTCTTTATACTCCCATTCAATAATACCGCCTTTTGCCTCCACTCAGTAATGATGTCCCCATTTATTAATAATATCTAGAGTTGAGCAAACATACTCTTCCGAGCTTGATGCTCATTTGAGTATTAGCATACTCGATGGTGCTCGTTACTGGAGCGAGCATCACGCCATGTTCGACCCCGCCCCAGTTTTGGCCAGAGAGCGATCTTTTTCCTCAGTCAGTAATAGTACCTCCTCTTGCTTCCAGTCAATTTTAATGCCCCTTTTATCCCTATTTAGGAATAACCTGTTTTCCCCAGTCAATAATAATACCTCCTTTTGCTCCCATTTAGAAATAATGCCCCCTTTTACCTCCATTCAGAAATAATGCCTCTTTTTGCCCCAACTCAAAAATAATGCCCCCTTCTGCCCCATTTTTTAAAAGAAATAATGCCCTCTTATATGTAATAAAATAAATATCTGATTATATTCATCTGCCTCTGTCACTCCCTTGCAGCTGCATTTGGCGATATTTTGTGCAGCTCCCTTCCTGACTTCTGGGTCATGAGATCATGTAACAGACAGATATGATCACTGCGGTCAGTCCCTGGCCTCAGTGCTAATATAGTCAGGTTTTTTTAATTTTTTTGAATACACTTTAAAAATCAGTGAGGCCTGACTTCTGTGTCTGACCCAGCAGCCTGGACCCCCACGCAACCAACCCCAGAACCAGATTTATTCACTGGAATTTGTGTAGGTTCAGTCAATGTCCAGTGAACCCCAGCGGTCACTATTGACTTGCTAGGTCCAACTTCAGCCATTTGCGTTGGGTGTCAGCTGTTTCAAACAGCCAGCACCTGCCATGTGTACAGCTGGCTCGGCTCCCAAGCCTGCTTCATGCCCACCCCACACCTCTGTTATCTGTACGTCACAGACGACATCAAGGGTTAATCAATGTTGCTTGCTACAGGACAGTAAATAGAATGGTGCATACTTTCCCATGTCCAGTTAAAGTTTTGATCTTTTTGTTGTACCAAGAGACAAATCATGTAGAGAAATACAGGAATAAGGCTTCTTCCATTTTCCTATTCCGCTCAGGCAGCAGGAAAAAGGCATTCCCTTGCCGAACGGGGATGTGTTATGATGGAACCAAACAACGCCGAACAGACCCTATTGACTATAATGGGGTTCATTCGGTCTCTGCATTTTGCCAACAAAAAATACAATACCATCATTAAAGGGGTTTCTGGGACTAAAATATTGATGACCTATTCTCCGGATAGAACATCAACATCAGAGCAGCGGAAGGCCATCACTTGGGATGCTTGCTGATCAAACATTTAAAGGGGCCACAGCGCTCCTGTGAGCATCGCCGCTATTTTACTGCATAACAGACGAAGCGCCATACACTTCATAGTGGCTGTGCCTGGTATAGCAACTCAGTCTCATTTACTTCAATGGAATGGAGCTGCTCTTTGGTTACGTGATTGATGAATGTGATATCACAGGCGTGAGAAGAGTCCGTAGTGCTCATGTTAGTGCTGTGGCCTATTCAATCAGCTGATTTTGCATGGTGGACTACAACTAATTATATATTGATGCCCTATCTTGACGAAAGGTCATCAATACCTTAATCCCCGAAAACAACTTTAGCAAAGCACTATCTGAAATCATACTCAGCATAATGTGCCCCCAGTGGTTGTCATCTGCTACTACACACTCTCACACTAATCTGAGCCATTGTACTGGAAATCTAATATTTTAAAAGCACACATTAAAATGAAATAGAAAATCCATTCAAATCTTGTTTCGGAGATCATATTTCTCCATGGAATGTCACACTTTTTCTACGGCAATACAGAAAGAAAGTTTTCTTTCCCATGACTAAAGCGCTTAACATGGGATAAAATGATCCAAAACAATCAGGAATTTGAGAAAAGATTAAGATCTTAATTCTAACAATACATTTGCCTTGATAACCTTAGGACAACAGTTAATGGCTTCCAGATGTTAGAATCTGGGTGGCATCAAACAGAAAATGGAAATAAACAGGATTTCCTTCATTATATCAGTCAAATGTAGTTCCATGTATTTTTTGGAAACGGCAGTTAGACTGCAAAGTTTTCCATAGTTTCTATTGCTGTGAAAAAGTATCTGCCACCTTCCAGATGTCCACTTCTGCAGCTAACTCGTATTTGTCACAGCCATCTGTTGTTTAATCCGAATGTAATACTCAAAGAGAACACAAGTAAATACATTGTGTCCATGGCTAATATAGTGCAAACATACTCCGTCGCGGTGTACGGAGATTACCATCACTCACATCACTCCAAGTCCTCATTGGGATTTACAATGAAGTTGCTGCGTCTTCTCTGCTGTCAGAAGAGATGCTGAGTAAGTGATAGGAGAAGGACACAAAGTTACTACAGAGAAGCAAGACTGAATATGGATGACCACCATAGAACATTTACCGAGGTGGACACAATGGAAACAGTAGGTGCTGCTATACCTACATTGACCCTCACCATCCCATGCTGCCAGCACAGTGTAGACATTGAAAGCAGCCTTGGCACGGTTTCATGCACCAGTTGGTAGATGGTGCCGCTGCACCACCAGTGTAGAGGCTGCTGTGTAAAAGGTAGCAAAACAAAAAATGATAGATGCCACCCACCTTAAAGAATGAGTGGCTTCTTTGTCACCTGCTCCAAGAAAGGTAGGAGCCTCATATAATCTCTGGTGGACACCAATGTAGGCAGCAGGGGCGGGACCTATAACAATGACCATTTACCAGAGAGGTACCCGTTGGGACTTATGGACTAATGTTCGTAAGGTCTGTCATCTGTTGTGATACAATGTCTGAAGTATATGAGCACTCCATGGGGTGATAATGTTAAGTGTATACTGTAGTTCATGTACTGCAAGAATTTGAATGTGCTTCCGCTTGACATCATTTCCATGCCATACCTTATCTAGTCCTTACTCTACAAATGTCTGGGACTAAACATCATCATTCCCGACTATTTTCTGTTATCAGTGATATACTAATGTCAAACTTCCATTCCAAGAAAATAACATTGTGGGTTCCTTGTTCCCACCCTTCTTGACCATCAGTTATGCCACTGTTGGAAAGTATCTATTCATATATTGCCGTTTCCCAAGGAGAGCTCCAATCTCAAAAAATCGGGTGAATTTTTACATTTATAGCTACCCATATTATGCAGAAAAGACAGAATGATCAGTAGATGAAGTCAGCTAGAGGAATAGCTTCTGCATCAATTTGTAGCTCCAACAACTGACCAATTGTACTAGTACATCAAGGAGAACAAAGGCTACTGAGGAATCTATCATCATTATACACACACATGGTTATTTTCTTTTAATGCATTATTCTTCTTGACAATGAAGGCTAGCTGGAATATATTCTCAGCAAACCTAAAAATAAATACTTTTGTCTGAGTTTTGTGACAAAGACACCAAGATCCAAAACTGTCGGACCAGATGTCAAATATCAACTCCAAATGTTTGTGGTCAACTTTTATATTGTTGTTTAAAGTTACTTCCGGAGTTTCCAGTAAGACAGTGCTTAACACCACAAATTTCTTTAATACTATCATGTACATAGAAATGATTTATATGCAAACATGATGGGAATAAGGCATTTTTACGGATGTTAGATCAGAGCTACGGTCTGCTGCCTTAAATACTTGGGTGGCTACATTTGACAAGTTCCAGACATTCCGTGCTCTTGAAGTGTTCTGTTGCATAGAAGTCTTACCGCAGACTAATTGTACAGTTGGAAAATGAACATTTTTCACATCACATGTTTCTGTCCAATCGTGGTTCCATCCTTGGTTTCTATCTTCCACTCAAAAAAACTGCTTGGAAACAACAACTGGGACCGAATCTTTAGGTTTAATGGATGAGACGGAGACCTGTTTGGTCTCCGTTTCTCCGGGTTTTGGTCCCTGGCAGTCTTTAAAGCTGGATAGAAAAGCCTTGCCCCATGGCCCCATCCAGCTAAAACCTGGCACGGCCAAAAACCATATGAAGCAGGGAGTTGACAAGTTTCCATCTCACCTACTGAATCCTACGGTTCCGCCACTGCTCTGTCCTGGTTTTCATACCTATGCAGCCTTCTGCATAAAAGAGCTGGGATAGAAAAATGGAATGTAAAAACAGCCTTACACAGAAAAATGAGATTGTCTTGAAAGATAAACTAGAGAGCAAGCGGGTGGTTACTCAATAACAGTTCACAGCTTTTAGAGTATGATTAGTACAGAACAGCTATAATCTAGAGATCACATGTGAGGAAATATCAGGAGCACTGGCGTAACTATAGGGGATGCAGGGGATGCGGTTGCACCCGGGCCCAGGAGCCTTAGGGGGCCCATAAGGCCTCTCTTCTCCATATAGGAAGCTAAGTACTATGAATAAAGCATCATAGTTGGGGGCCCTGTTATAGGTTTTGCATTGGGACTCAGGAACTTTAAGTTATGCCTCTGATCAGAAGATTAGGTCAGAGATGTATAGAGGAGATGTCATGGTCAATATTTTGAAAAGTATTGGCTGGCCAATGAGTATCCAGTGAAGGGATATGCAGAAAGGAGAAGAGACAGTGGTAGGGTAATGTGGAAGGAGATGAATTAACCCAGCAGCACAAGTGAGGATGGATTGAAGGAGTAGAAGAATGTTACAGAGGAGGCCTCAAAGGATGATATTAAAGAAGTATCATTGGGGTATGATAAGGATATCTACAAGACTCTTTGTTGATTCAATCTTAATCTTTTGTTGACCAAGCTCAATAAATATACAGTGCTTGGTTCTGGGCTTTCAACCCACACTATAGAAAATTTACGGTGCCCGTTTAACCCTTTCCAATCCAATTTTGGATTCAGGGTTTTCTAAAAGGCTTTCTCTTTTTGCTGTTATGCAACAGTGCCATCTGCTGGCTAAAGCCAGTGTGTGCGCCAGAGAGGCTCCGATAGGGGAGTGGCTGGCAATAGACAGTAAGAATACCCTGTCAAACGTCTTCTGACATTGGAGCTGTACAAGCTTAAATCAGAATGTAGGAAGACGTCAGACAGTGGATTGGAAAGGGTTAAAGCTAGTTGAATAATTGTTCTCTTTTGCATGATCTAACAGAGAACTGTAATATTAAATCGTGGGTCAATGTCCTTAAGACCGGCTGTCCACGGGCGATGCGGTATGCCGCGGCGAAGCTTTGCCGCTGGAGCCGCCGCCCGGGAGCAGGAGCCACCTCTGAATCTCCGCTGGTCAGCCCTATCTAATAGATAGGCTGACCGTGAAGAATCGGGGCAAATCGCAGCATGCTGCGAATTGCCCTCCGCGAGCGGAGAATCGCAATGATTTTCCGCTCGTGGACAGGTGCCGGTGCTTTCCATAGCAATGCTATGGACAGGGGACCTAAGCTGGATACTATACATTGTTTTGCATATTCTAATAGAGCAATATAGTATTTAATTGTGAGCCAACCGCTTTAATCCTCCTCTGAAATATGTATTTTGACTGGTATTTTCTTTTAAGACATAGCAATACATTATTATTATTCTCTTCATGTTTTCTGAATGTGAACTTCCACCACTGATTCTCCATATGGACTAGATGATGGGACCCGCTATACAAACAGATGCCGCCTTCATCGGAGTTTATGAATAGTGGAGATGTAAGCTATACAATTCCCACCATTCTGTAAGAGACAGATTAATTCTTCAACATTACATTCTTTACTCTTCCTTTGGGATTACCACAATTTATTGCCGAACATCTCACTCCTTGCCACCATAGTAAAAACCTACTAAATGAACTATCTAATGTTTTAGTGGCAGCAGAAAATTACACACCGCATTAACCTACTATAAACAGATGTTGGTAGGTACTTCCAACTATCCAGAGGATAAAAAAGCTATGTATGTATATAATGTAGAAGATGCTTAATGGAGTTTATCTCCCAACAGGAAGCTTAAGTGTTTAATTTAAGAGAATCTATAAAAAAAGCCTTCCACTCCCAATAATAAAGTGAGCCATCAAGCTTGAAATACTAGAAAATTATTTGAACAACTATGGGCAAATAAAAGGGGCATACAAGAAGCTTCTACCGGTGTATCATGGGTACATCCTTGATATTAACGCTATTCATCTGGTCCGTGAGAAAATGATGGTCTTGGATTAAAGGTGGTGGCATTCTTAGGGAGTCAATGGCCATAATAAAAGCTGTGTAAACAGATTGTCTTTTACACAATGTATGGATTTCCAGGATAATCAGATAGAACCCATCTTCCTCGTTCCCAAAGCAAAATAGTGAATTTCTTGCTAAGTCACAAATAACCATAAAATGTTGAAAATCATACATCTGCCATGGTAAATGAAGCATGAATATCCCCATTGTGCTCAGTACATAGCCATAATTGCTTTAGTCAGCTGGCTGCTGCATTTATCTACAAATCAAACAGATCACACAGCTATAATTTCCGATCTTCCAAGCCAGCATCCAAAGTACTTTGAGCCAAAGCTCCAGGCTTTACTATAATAGCTAAGGCAGACAAAACAAATGATTTTATGTTTTACAACCTTCCACTGTCTGCTCTTACGTGAGGATTCTCTTAGCCCATCCCAAAAACATCATAATTAGGGACACACGGTGGCGGATATATTTTTAACCTGCAAAGACGGGTCTCAAAATCTGATTACAAAAAGTTCCTAAACAGAAGAAAATGGAAATCTAATTAGAAATAGCAAGCAGCATCTCATATAGGTCAAAATGATGTGTTCTCAAATCAGGGCTCCATGCGGGTCCCACTGAAACTCCCAGCAGCCGATCACTCTAGAGGAAGTAGGCACTTAGGATACAATAAATGTCAGCCTAGTTAGTCCTTTGTGGCAGTTTTTGTAAACAGCTCTTGAACCAGTCTTACATCTGAATGTGAAAATGTTTTTATTATTCTTTTTCTATTCCATTTGGTTCGGAGGAGTTCCCAATCTATTATGCTTGCCACCATGAATGAAAGTAGCATACCTCATTTCCTAAATGGTTTACTCTCCTTTTACCTTAAAGAGTTTGTCCCAGAATCATAACATCGCCTATTCACAAGACCCCCACTAATCATGAGAAAGGGGTTCCCATGTCCTCTTTTTGAACAGAGCAAGAATTGAACATGCACACTGCCACTCCATTCAAAGTCTTTGGCCTTCACAGAGATGGACGAATGCCGAACTCCACCACCTCTCCATTTAAATGGAGGACATAAGACCCCTGTTCATGCGATTGGTGAGGGCCCTAGTGGAGAGATCCACAGTAATCAGACACCTATCATCTGTCTGGTGGATAGGTGATAAAATATGATTCTGCAACAACCCCAATTCTTATTATTGGTACATATTAAAGGGATCCTGTCAGCACCTTTGGGGTCACTAAACCACCAATATGTCATCCATATAGTTGGATTTAACTTTCTAAAGATGCCCTTAAGTATGACAAGCACCCATCTCAGCATTATATGGAAAAGGGAGTTATAACTTACTGGCGCATGCAAATAAGAATACATCTTGCTTCACTATGCATGCCAAAGGAAAGGAGTCCTGGACTTCTCTCTAGTAAGTTATAACATAATGCCATGACACATAATGCCAAGACAGCCGCTAGTCACGGAGGCATCTTTAAAAAGTTAACCCCTTAAATCTACATGACGTGCAGTTACGTCATTGAGGTTCGGTGGTTTGTATGGAGTGGGATCAGGGGTCGATCCAACTCCGTACAATGCGGGTGTCGGCTATCTTAGCAAAAAAAAAACTTTTCCCATATTTATAATTGAAAAAAAACTAAAATCTAAATTATAAAAAAACAACCAAAACCTATGTGGTATCACTGCATCCATAAAAGTCTGATCTATTACAGTAATGCATAATTTATCCCACACGAATGTCATCAGAAAACAAAACAACAAAATCATAATTGGTCTATTTTGGTCATTCCATCTCCAAGAAAAGCTTTTTACAAAAAACGATCAAAAGTTGTATGTGCTCCAAAATGGCACCAAGAAAAACTACAGGTCGTCCCGCCAAAAACAAGTCCTCACACCACTATGTCAACAGAAAAATAAGAAAAAGTTATGGCAGCAGAAAATATTTTTATTCTTTCCCAAAGATATGTTATGTTTTAAAAGTAGTAAAGCCAAAAAAAACTATATAAATTTTGTATTGTCACAATCATACTGACTAGAGTTGAGCGAACGTACTCTGCTGAGCTTGATGCTCGTTCGAGTATTAGCGTACTCGATGGTGCTCGCTACTCGATCGAGCATCACGCCGTGTTCGACCCCGCCCCAGTTTTTGGTTCCTCCCCACTGTGACGGGCCTGTTTTGGCCCCTCCCCGCCGCGACGCAGCATGCATCAATGGCAAATGTTTTGGCTGGCAGGCAGGAGGAGAGAGAGAACCAAGAAAAAAAAAATCTCGGGACCCAGCGTCCCACATACAAAAATGCTTGAGTTCCCCATTGTAGTCAATGTGGTCCGTTACTCGAGTAGAGCTCTCGAATTTTACGAAAAGCTCGACTTGAATAACGCGGACCCGAGCATTTGGGTGCTCGCGCATCTCTAAAACTGACACATACAATAAAGTTATCATGTCATTTTTGCTGCAGTGTGTATACTGTAGGAACAAAATCCCCCTAAAGATGGCGGACTGCATTTTTTTCATTTTACTCCACGTAGAGTTTTTTAAAAAGTTTTTCAGTACATTATATGATACATTAAATAGTCCCTTTGAAGAATACAACTCGTCCCACAAAAAAACAACCCTCAGACAGAGAAGTTAATAGATAAATAAGTGGGAAAGAAAAAGCGAAAATAAAACAAAGGCCACGTCCTTAAGGGGTTGAAATAGCTGGTTGATGGATGTTGGTAGTTTAGTTGCTCACAACTGACTGCTTCCCTACACTATAGGATTCCATCTGGGGATTCTTCACAGGTGCCGAGAACAGCAAGTAATATACAGATGAAGGACGGGGTTTTATCCCCAGTAATCAAAGCTGTCCATGGACTTTCAGCATCCCCCTAGTCATCACAGCCCTCTTCCCCTCCTCCACAGCCCTCCCTAGGTTCTAGTATCTCCCCTGCAGCCTACCCATAGTATTCTCCTCCCCTACCCCCTTACTATCCTCTCCAGATTCTCCTCAGTGTCCTTCGCAGCTCGCCTATAGTACTGTCCTCCCCAGCACTCCCATAATAGTACTGACCTCTGCAGCTACCCCATAGTAGTACTGTTCTGCACAGCAGTCCTACTGCAGTAGTACTGTTCTCCGCAGCGAGCCCCCTGGCTGCAGCTCCATTCATTTCAATGGGCAGACAGATAGCCTATAGCACTATACTTGGCTACATTCATCAGCCCCATTGAAATGAAAGGAGCGGTACTGACCATGAGTGGCTGCAGCTCCATTGCTTTCAATGGGTCTGATGGAAATAGCCTAACATAGTTGGTTACTTGTTTCATTCATTGAAATGAATTGAGTCACAGCTAAACATACAGAACCAGTGGCCCATTCGCTTCTACATTAGGGAAATAGGCAGAAGCGATTCTGTATTGCAAAATAGGGAGGGGGGGGGGGACATGGATCCCCCATTCTTGGGAGTAGTGGGAATTCCAGGAGCCAGACCCCCTACTAATCCATTGGTTTTCACCCATCCACCCAACTGGAATATCCCTTGAAGTAACCTCCTGAAAAGGTTGTAGCATTTGGATTTTACACAAAGGGTGCTATTGGACTTTCCCTCTGACAAGGTTAATATGTGATATTTCACAGAAAAAAGACATCTGAGATCTTGGTCACCAACATGCGTAGCCAGGGTAAAAAACACCAAATTTTTGCATTTTTTATGTCGGCTGTTTTTGCTTTGCATTTTGTGGCAGTAAAAAACACTGTGTCCAGATGTTTGCAAAAGGCAGTAGTAAAATATAAAATTACTACAAATATTGTGCTTCCTTAGGGCTCAGTCACACGGGCGTTTATTGCCGCGATTTGCGCATGCGCATGCGTCCGGCGATTTTTTAAAACCATTGCTTTGCAATGGTATCGGACACATGAGCGCTTTTTATGCGCTCGTCCGATAAATTAGAGAACAGAAATCGCAGATCGCACCTATCTGCGATCTGCGATTCCTGTTCTCTTCTCTATATGCGCTCAATGGGGCCGGCGGCAGCAGCGCCGACCCCATTGAGAACATATAGAAGACAAATCATTCTTCTCTGCCACAGCTGGAACAGCTGTGGCAGAGAAGAACGATGTTTGCCCATTGAATTCAATGGAGCCGGCAATACAGCCGACTCCATTGAAAGCAATGGGCTGCCGGCGTGCACGGGATGAATTGTCGGGAAGGGGTTAAATATATAACCCCTTCCCTGCAATGCATCCTGAAAAGTGAAAAAATAAAAAAAAAGGATGTACTCACCTGCTCCCGGCAGCCTGAGATCCCCGCGGCCGTCCTGCAGTGGGTGTGAAGGGGGTGTGACTCAGGCTTGCCCCTGATTGGCTCAGCCTGAGCCAATCAGAGGCTGATCTCAGTCACACCCATTCATGAATTCATGAATGGGTGTGACTGAGACTTGCCTCTGATTGGCTCAGCGCTGAGCCAATCAGGGGCAAGCCTGAGTCACACCCCCTTCACACCCACTGCAGGACGGCCGCGGGGATCTCAGGCTGCCGGGAGCAGGTAAGTACATACATTTTTTTATTTTTTCACTTTTCAGGATGCATTGCAGGGAAGGGGTTATATATTTAACCCCTTCCCGACAATTCATCCCACACTCGCCCGCAGTGCTTGCATTCAATGGAGCCGGTTGTATTGCCGGCTCCATTGAATGCAATGCGCTGGACAGCTCTGGCCCGTTTCTAATGAAACACGGCTAGGAGCAGATTTTCGGGCGATTTTTTGGCCGATTTTTCGGCGCCTGTCACGCGATTTGCGCATGCGCATTCGTCATGCGATGCGCAAATCGCGTGAAAAAACGCCCGTGTGACTAAGGCCTTAGGGCAAAATCAGACAAGCGTTTTTTTGCGCACGTCTGATAGAACCATTAGTTTCCTATGGTGTGTTCACATTTCCATCTTTTACAGGCGCAAAATACTTGCACCTGCAAAAGATAGGAAATCCGTGCGCCGGGAATGTCCGTGCTGTGTGGAAAAAATCCCTGCAGGGAATTCCCTCATCACTGAACACTGTGACAGCACTGTCACAGTGTTCAGTGACAAGGGAACTTCCCACGGGGATAAAGGAACCCCCTGCCACAGCTGTGATAGCTGTGGCAAAGGAATGCAATGCTCTCCCATTGCTTTCAATAGGGCCCGTGCTACTGCTTTAAATATAAGCCCTTCCCTGAAAATCATCCCTAGGTGTACAAAAACTAACAAACAACATTACTCACCTAGCAGTGCTGTCCGGGCTCAGGCACATGTTCTCTCTGCAATCCCGGCACTGATCTGAAGCACTTGAATTCAATGAATGGCTGAGCGCTGCCTCTGATTGGCTGTGTGCTGTGACCTATCACAGGCAGCTGTCATTCAATGATGAGAGAGAGAGAGAGAACACACGCTGGAGCCTGGATGGCACTGCTAGGTGAATAATGTTTTTTGGTTTTTTTCTCTCTACAGCTAGAGATGATTTTTCAGGGAAGGGCTTATATTTAAAGCCCTTCCCCTAAAAGCACTGCAGGGGTTGTCTGCATCCCAATGCTTTCAAATGGCAATTGAAAGAGTGGTTGAGAGCCACTGAGAGGCACTATAAAGCCTAGCTGCCATACAAATGTACTATGAGAGTTAATGCTGTTGATTGTTAAACCCAAGGGACTTGTCCGGAAAAGACAGGGAGATGGGGCAAGCGGACATGAGTTGCCAAGAACTCTAGGAATAAGGTTAGTTACCTGCCTCTAGAAAAAAACAGCACTAGTTTTTGCCTCTTTTTTTTTCAAAATAAGCTTGAAAAAAATTCTTCACTAATTAATTAGTCAAGTTAGATTTAGATCTAGGCCTGCATTGAATAGTGTTCCTTCAAAACATTTCAGCTTGGAACTTCATGTGTCCAGATAACACCTCCATTATTTCTGACTTGGTATCTTGTATACTTCAAGTTAAGAAATAGGTTTCATCCAACTTTAGTTTACGTTTAACATTTCTGATTATCTATTCCAGGTCTCTTTGATAACCACTTTACATTTAATGTTTTGAATTGGTAATAATGGATCCAAGTAAGTAAAATCTTTCTGCAACTTCGATATTTTCATCACTGGATCAATAGTAGCTTGTCTTACTGGCCCATATATCATGGTTCATTGATATTTTTTCGACATGCTTTAAAAACTCAGCCATTTTCTTCTAGTCCTGCTTCTTTCATCACATGTTCAGTGTGCGGGCTGAATGATTATGGTGATACATACAACTCTTCTTCATTTACCAATCTGTTTTTCTATTTCCTGTCATCGTGACTGGGGCTTGTTGACTGCATGTTGATAGATTTCTCATAAGAACAATAACATGATCAGGCACACCTCGAACAAAGCAAATTTTGAGTTCAATGGTTAAAGGGGTTATCGAGGCTTCAAAAATGAATGGCTTATTCTCAGAATAGGCCATTAATATCTGATTGGTAGGGGTATGTCACTCGGGATCCCTGCTGATCAGCTGATTGAAAAGGGTCCGGCGCTTGTGTGAGCACCACAGACTCTTCCATGTAAACATCTGAGCATGAGTATGTCAGTGCTCAGAATGTTGTTCTACTTATAGTGGCCATTCTGAGTACTATAGGCTTGTCCCATTCAATGGGACGAGCCTGCAGTACTCAGAATGGCCACTATAAATACAGCATTCTGGCTATGAACAAGAGTGTACTCAGATGAAAAAAATTGAAGAGGCAGTGGCGCTCACACAAGCACCGGACCCTTTCAATCAGTTGATTGGTGGGGATCCCGGGTTGCAGAACCCCACTGATCAGATATTGATAACCTACCATGAACGTAGACCATTCATTTTTAAAGACCGAATAACCCCTTTAATCCCATAATGACTGATCTACTTTAGTCCCTAATAGCCAACCGGTTTCAGTTTCAGTTAGTAGGTAATATGAAGCACATGGTTGATATTACTGGATATATGAGTGCTGGTCCACACTCTTTCTTTAGATTTCTGGATTGAGCTGAGTTGAGCACAACTACAAAACTTGCACTGCAGCATATTTGAGTTGATCCTCGGTTTGCAAATATAGTATACTCTTTGTAAAAAAAAAACAATCGCGCCCCTAGAAGGAATTGTTATTGAGCAGCAAAACTCAGCATGCAGTTACATCTCAGGCAAATATGCAAATTATTAGAGTTGGGGCGTGATTAGATGAACAGTCTTGCCACCTGAGCCCCTAAAAGTGGTTCCACCCATGGCCAATAAAAAGGCTTTCAGAGGCTACTTGTGTGTAGTGACCTCTTTTTCCACTTGTGTAGAGCTTGTTGCCATTAGACGCCTCTAGAAAGCAATCGAGGAGACTTTGCCTAATTAACAGAGTTTAAGAGGGGTTACATTATTGGAATACAAAAAGCTGGATGGTCGCATCGCCGAATTGCCTGCCACCTGGGCCGTTCTCACCAGACTGTTAAAAGGTGTTGGGACCAATGGATGCATGTAGGGGTGCACACATGGCAACTGGGCTCAGGACACTCTTGGCTGACCACCAGTAGACAGGATCGTCTCATCGTCCGAAAAGGATGAGTAGTTCCAATTTTTCCATTGTCTACCACATAGAGACAGGTGGCACCATTGTTGCAGGCCCCTGTGTCTGTCTGTCATCAGGATAGGTCATCAATAGTTGATTGGCTGGGGTCCGCTGCTTGGGACCCTGACCGATCAAGAGCAGGTGCATGCTGTCAGATGTTGAAGCGGAAGCCTCCACGCTGATATCCGTGTAGTGACCGGCGCTTGTAACTACAGGCCCATCTCTCATTGAAATCATTGAGAGCTGTGCCTGCAGTTACAAGTGCTGGCCACTACACAGAGGTTGGCCCAGAAGCTTCTGCTCCAACCCCTGTGTTATTGCGGTGCTCACAGCATGCGCTCGCACAGCTGATCGGTCAGAGTCTCGAGCGGCAGGATTCCATCAGCCAATGTCCAACTTGCAAAGCCAAGACAACAGACTATCTTTAAAAAGCCATTCAGATTTTTCGGTTGCAAAAGAAGTGAAGTAGCACTGACCCCTGAGCTCCAAATATTTTTTGGACACAGCATAGCAGTATGACTTGGGCTCCATATTTTTTCCAAACAATTCTCCTTTTCTTTCTTTCCAAAAAAAACACTATTTTGCCTAAGGACCCCCACACACCTTAAAGGGGTTGTACCAGAATTAACTTTTATCACTTATCCACAAGTGATAAAGTTTTATCCACCTCTCCACCTTATTTTACCACTTTGACCATTATTCCGAGAATGAGGGTCCCATGGCTCTCTCTTTCCATCACTGTGGGGTCCCTTCTCCTACCTCAGTGATGTCAGATTAAAAGAAGCAGTGGCCACCACCCCATTCATTTTAATGGGGCTCTTGGAAATATCCTAGTGCTTGTACTTGGCTATCTTGAGCAGTCCCATTAAATATAAATGGAGCACCACATGCATAGGTAACTGCCGCTCCATTCAATCTCCTCCTGTCTACAGGGGGGCAGTAAGCCCACAGTGAGGAGGAGAGGGAGACATAGGACTATCATTGTCTGGATCAGTGGGGGGCTAAGCGGTGAGACCTCAATCTATCTGACTTTTAGCACCTATCCTAAGGAAAAGCGATAAAAGTTGATTCCGGTATGACCCCTTTAACAGGATCTTCCATCCAACAATCCAACTGCCACTCAGTTCCTGCCATTGCGGAAAACATGGATCATACTGGTTGGGTTTTAATCTATCCAATTCTTTTCTTTCCCAGGAAGATAAACTGCACCAAAAGTATCTGTTTGCCACTTATCGCACTCCTGTATTCAAACAACATGCTTGTTCAGTGTTGATTGGACGTATTTATGAAGGAGCTGGAATAAATTCAATCATCCTTGTATGGCCTGCTTTAATCTGGCTCTACATAGACTTGCTGCAGGAGCATGCATGTGTAAGCCAATATGCATATTCATGCAGCATGACACCCAAGATCACGATTTGGGGACCGGAGTTTCCTAACGTCCTATGTTAGAATAGATAGGAATCCCAGAGAAACATTTTGAAGACCACCTGTTGTACTTTTTATGGTGCATAAGATTTGTGGTCAAGTAAAAAGCAAGCAGCTGCAAGACTAAAGCAGACAGAGATTAAGTGCTCATTTAAGTACAGGATATGGCACCGAGTGACATTTTAATGTGTTTTTCTTTGTTTCCAAGCGCCACAATACTAGTCAACATTTGTCCTCCAACTGTTGTAGCTGCAGAGAGAAAACCAACTGTGCAAGTTCCAAAAAAAATAGTAAAAAGAGATCCATAAAAGTGAACTATTACCCTAAAATAGAAACTTTTTATACTATATCAAACCAAAGATACTGGTGGATACATGATTGTGCATCTATAACTTTTAGAAAGACCATTTCTATTACAATTCCATAATACAATTGCACCAGTCATAAGTTATAAAATCAGGGATTTGGATGGAGTTAACGTTTTAAGTAAAACTATCAAACAAGGAGAACATCACAATTATTTTGTCCATATGGAATATGGTGGCACTTTAGAAGCAATGAAGACTAAATAATATTCCCTCCAAACATTAGAGACTGTACAAAATATAATATGCTAGTATATGTTATTCTATGCAACAAATCAAACTAAGGAGAAAACTAGCAAGACATCGTTTCATAGAGATTATAGTTATAGTCTTTCAATGCAGAGAGTCCATGAATTATACATAGTAACACAATAGTATCAGTCGGCAGAGAGGCATCATTCCTAATAGTGTCAGTAGTACTTACAGCTTTCCTTATAGAAGTTGCCTTAAAAACTCCAAAGTTGAAGAGTAATCTTGCAGCTGAGCTCTCCGCAGGCTTCCTCAGTGCTGATCTCCTTGTTTGCACCTCAAGTTAAAGCAAGTGGCAATAGTTGAGAATGTCCAGGGAAAAGAAATCTTGGAATTATTGTGATAAGAACTCTCATAACAAGCATATAAAATGTTTACACTAAGAGCAGAGAAGTAATTGGCAGCATGCCTTGGTTCTTGCTCCTTCCTGCAGAAGTCTGCTGGGACCCCACAGAGCACTTGTTAATGAGATCTGTGCTCTATCAGGTCTTGCTGCTGCAGGCTGCCAGCTGTAAAGTTTACTTCGCCTCCTCAAATGACACAGCTGGAAACCCCACTCCCACATTTATGTGCTTAGATTTCACCGATTCCCATGCTACAGGGGTTCAGCATGGCATGCATCCTATACACTAAGGTTATCACAAGCTCACCTCTGAGGAATCCAGGCAAAGGATGGTGAGATGAAAGATTAACTATGCACAGGTCAAAATGCACGGGGCTGGAGCTCAAAAGATAGATAGTTCTGTCTCTTGCTAAAAGTTCATGCCACAGGGTTGTTTGGGATGGCACACGAGGCTGGACACATTAAAAAGGCAGAACATAATTATAGATGATAAGTATTTGTCATGGGATGCGAAAGAATATTTAATATAAATAAAATCAATAAATATTATTATCTTATTTGTACAGCGCCAACGTATCCCACAGCGCTTTCAGGTAATTTATTTATTACCCCCCCACCAAGCTGGCCACTCATTTTACTGACCTTGGAAGGTTGGAAGGCTCAGTCAACCTTGAGCCGGCTACCTGAACCATGCGGGTATTGAACTCGCAACCTTCAGGTTGTGAGCGAGAGCTTAGGACTGCCTTAGCACTCTGTGCTAATGGAGTGCCAACGTCAATCATGTCACCAGTGTCCTCCTAATTTGCTCCTGTGCTTAAAATGTATATACTCAGAATTAGAGATGAGCGAGCGTACTCGCTAAGGCAAACTACTCGAGCGAGTAATGCCTTATGCGAGTATCTGCCCGCGTATCTCTAAAGATTCGGGTGCCGGCGGGGGAGAGTGGTGAGTTGCGGGAGTGAGCACGGGGAAGCGGGGGGAGAAAGTGAGAGAGAGATCTCCCCCCTTTCCTCCCGCTCTCCCCCGCCGCTCCCCACCCCCCGCCGGCACCTGAATCTTTGGAGACCAGCGGGCAGGTACTCGCATAAGGCACTACTCGCTCGAGTAGTTTGCCTTAGTGAGTATGCTCGCTCATCTCTACTCAGAATGTATTACTATATTGACCAAGTTTGCGAGAGAGGTATAAGGGGCTGAGGGACAAAACTACCTGCATTACCAACAAATTATTGCGGCCTTTGACCACTGCGGGGAAGGCATGGTTTGTCCTTGTGCAATTAGCCACACTAATGGAAGTAACAAGGGAATTTCCCTGGAGATAAAAGGGTGATGGCAGAGGATCCTACCAGCAAGATCACTCACAGTCAACACACAAACTGACATTGGATGACCAAAGCAGACTTGACTAATGTTATCATTCCAGAGTCTGCTGTTTAGTGGTCTGGAGAATGTCGAGAAGCCAGGGAATAATGTCAATCAAACTAATCCAGATCATATCCTTAACTCATTAAATGAGTTCAAGTATGCTGGAGGTATCTGGACGTTCTGGACAGCATGTCTGAAAATCCTCACATTTTGAAAAATCTGCTTACTAATGGCCACCTGTAATTTTTTTAATTTTCCTCCCGCCGTACCACGAGCACCGCTGTTACAGAGAGCACCGCTGTTAGAGAGCTCCGCTGCTGCTGCTATGGTAGTCAAAAGAAAGTCCCTGGGTGAGTTCAAAATAGTTTTTTCCTATTTTCTCCACTAAAACCTAGGGGCATCTTATCATCCCGGGCGTCTTATAGAGTGAAAAATAAGGTGTATATATATATTGTGGGGGAATTAGCTAAGGATCGCCTGGGATGTGTACCGCAGGTCATGCCTTCAATGCAAGCATGCTGGACATGGACTTTCTGAACTCAGAATTATTTTTCTTCACTTAAGGTGCAGCTTTACAGATCAAAATAAAAATATGCCTATCAGGCTCTAACTTTACAAAACATGGTGCTAACTATGGACTGGTGGGCTGCTCTTCCCAGCCTAAATGTATAACCAAAGAAGTCCAGCATTGAGTTCCTTACTTACTACTTTATTTTTCTTAAAGAAATTCTCACAGGTTAGCAGCTCACCCAGTTGTCGAAGTCTGTGTCCCCCGGAGAGGGAGTGCACATTTCCTATGCCCTCTTTATCACACCCCCTGGAGCTGCCATTAATTACCTAGCAGATGAGCTCCTTTCCTGCTGTCTCATCCACATTTCCCTTCTCTCTAAGGACACTCGGCCTGAGCACTTAACACAATATGCCCGAGACAGGGGATGAGCATTTCCTTGCAATTTTCCCAATTGGTACTCAACTGAAAAATTGTAAGGTTGGAGGGCCAGGAACCATCTCGCCACAAGGTTATTCTCCTATTTTCCTGGGACATCCATATGGCAGGGTACACACAGGGCAGATTTGCAGCGAAAATTCTGATCAGAATTTCGCTGCGGCAAATCCACATGCAGTTGCTAATCCCTGGATTAGCCAGCCATGTGGACAAGATTTGTCAAAAATTTTGTCCACTCAGGACGGTCAATCCGTCGCGGCAAAGCCGGTGGAAGCCGACACTGTGACGCGGATTTCCCCGCCGCAGCATGTCTATTTTTTTTTCTTCCATTGCGGCCTCGCTCCTCTCTATGGGAGCGCCGGCCACAACGGAAAAGCATGCGGCCAAGCTGCTCCAAAGCCATGAGATTTCCGCTGGGAATATGACCCGTGTGACCTCAGCCTAAAGGAGCATGATTTGTCACCAGCTTAAATCTACCAACTAGCTGATAGTACCTCAAAGCCTCAAGAGCCCATTTATTAGCCAAACACTCTTTCTCAACAATTGCGTAGTTCTTTTCATGTTTATTTAGTTTCCTACTCACATATAAAACTGGATGCTATACTCCATCAATGACCTGGGATAAGACTGCTTCCAGTCCTGTGCTGGAGGCATCCGTTTGCACTGTAAACTCTTTCCTAAAATCTGGGATTATCAACACTGGTTTGGGACACAGGGCAAGTTTCAGGTTTTAAAAAGCAGTTTCAGCCTCCGGACTCCATTTTCTTTAGCCAGAATCTTTCCCTTTTGTTAGCTCAGTCAAAGGGACCACTTGGTCTTCTCCTGTTCTTTAGGCATTTTCAAAGATTACAGCAAGTAGTTCAGCAATTACCTCAGCTGCTTCCTTTAGTATCCAAGGATGTAATTCATCTGAATCTGAATTAATTTAAGTTAGCTAAGTGTTCCCTCCCCATCTCTCTGATTACAGATAGCCTGCATTCTTTTATTCCCCCAATAGCACAGGGAAGATCAGCTGATGTTACATCTACTTTCTGAGAGAAAACAGATACAAAATAGGAATTTAAAAGTTCGGCCTTCTCAACATCATTTTTAACCAATTTACCATTTTCATCCTGTAAGCATCCAATAGCATCTTTGATAGAGATGAGCGAGCACCAAAATGCTCGAGTGCTCGTTACTGGAGTCGAACTTTCAGTGATGCTCGAGAGTTCGTTTCGAGTAACAAACCCCATTGAAGTCAATGGGTGACTCGAGCATTTTTGTATATGACTGGTGCTGCGCTAAGGTTTTCATTTGTGAAAATCTTAGCAAATCACCAAAGTCATGTAAAAAACACAGAAATGGATAGGGCAGGCGAAGAGCAACATGCAGGGCTGCATTTCGGGCTCCGAGGTCTCACTATTAAGCCACAATAGTGGCAAGAGTGAGACCCCCCCACTTTCAGCATAACGATCATTCTCCTCTGCCACAGCTGTAACAGCTGTGGCAGAGAAGAACGATGTTGGCCCATTGAATTCAATGGAGCCGGCAATACAGCAGGTTCCACTGAAAGCAATGGGCTGCCGGCGAGCGCGGGATGAATTGTCGGGAAGGGCTTAAATATATAAGCCCTTACCTGAAAATCATCCTAAAATGTGTAAAAAAAAATAAAAAAAAATTATGTCAGCATTAAGATCGTGCTCCTCTGCCACAGCTGTAACAGCTGTGGCAGAGAAGAACGATGTTAGCCCATTGAATTCAATGGAGCCGGCAATACAGCCGGCTCCATTGAAAGCAATGGGCTGCCGGCGAGCGCGGGATGAATTTTCGGGAAGGGCTTAAAAATATAAGCCCTTACCTGAATAAGAAAGATTTTAGTGTAAAAAAGAATAAAAATGCAGGCATTCTCTTCAATGGAGCCGCTGCTGCTGCCGGCGACTCCATTGAAGACAATGGTCCGCTGGCACACCTGAATTCTTTTTCAGGGAAGGGCTTTACATATAAGCCATTCCCTGGAAATGAATTAAAAGTGATTTAAAAACAAAAAAAAATAGATACTCACCTCCCTTCAGCTGCCGGAGCACAGCTGTGTCTTCTCCTGCTGTCCCCTGCACTGTGGTGCTGAACTGCTGTCATTCAGCTGAGAGCTGCGCTAAGCCAATCAGAGGCAGCACTCACTCACCCATTCATGAATTCATGAATGGGTGTGAGTGAGATCTGCCTCTGATTGGTCAGGCTGTGACCAATCAGAGGCAGCTCATTCAGGAGGCGGGGATTTTAAATCTCCGACTGCTGAATACTGCAGAGAGCAGTTCAGGAGAACTGCCAGCTGGCCGCAGCTGAACTCCGTCTGCCGGGACCAGGTAAGTATATATATATATTTTTTTTTTTACACATTTCTGGATGAATTGCAGGGAAGGGCTTATATATTTAAGCCCTTCCCGAAAATTCATTGTGCGATCGCCGGCAGCCCATTGCTTTCAATGGAGCCGGCTGTATTGCCGGCTGCATTGAATTCAATGGGCTAACATCGTTCTGCCGGGACAAGGTGAGTATATTTTTTTTTTACTTTTTACACATTTTAGGATGATTTTCAGGTAAGGGCTTATATTTTTAAACCCTTCCCGAAAATTCATCCCGCGCTAGCCGGCAGCCCATTGCTTTCAATGGAGCCGGCCGTATTGCCGGCTCCATTGAATTCAATGGTCAGTGCTCGTTTAATCAAGACGAGCACCGCGTGGTGCTCGTCTCGGGTAACAAGCATCTCGAGCACCCTAATTCTCGAACGAGCATCAAGCTCGGACGAGTATGCTCGCTCATCTCTAATCTTTGACTTTTCTTTTGCTTTTGACCACCAGAATCCCTTTTTATTGCTTTTGGCCTCTCTTGCGAGCTTCAATTCATTATTTTGTTCGTCTAAGGCATTACAAGTGTACATCCCTGCTGGTCTAGGTTAGTGAAGTAGTTTGTGTCACAGATATTTTGTTTCATTTATTTAATTAGATTCAAAATGTGCCAATTAAATGCATAAAATATCTGTGCATGGGTTTCTTTCTTTCTAGAGTTAAAGGATAAGATTCTCTCTGCTTTGAGCTGCCAAAAGAGGGGTTCTCAGCGTATGGATTTATAAAACAGTGCATGGCAGCTATAGAACTCAGCATATCAGTTTAGCTCCCCCTAGTGGTGCCTCTATTCATTATGGATATAGAAAGTAAGATGTGTATATGATTAATTGATAGAATTGGAATAACTGCACTAAATGAGCATACCCTTGCTTCCAGAAACCAACACTACACATCTCTACTAAACACACTGAATTGACAAGTGACAAGTGTGCAGTAAAGTGTTGTATGTCGCTCTTGTAATGTTCACTTCTTCTCTGGCGCTGTCTAGACTTGTGACAAATACAATTACTTGTGATGACCAATCCTACTTTTCTTTCATATTTTTAACAGTAATTGCTTAATGATGCAGTGACCTGAAGGCATGAGAAAATAGGATGTCCTAATTATGTGAACTAAACAATACTGGACACAACACTGTGTTTACAGAACACCGAGAGTTTATTTATGTGTCAGCAGACACAAAAAAATGAAGCTTTTCTACCACTCCTGGAATTGAGCCATCATTTGGAGGTAGAGTTCATCTTTTCAAAATTATTCAACATTTCTTGCCATATTTCACCATTTTTTATAGATATATGAAGGAATTTTGAAATGAAAGAATTTCTCTACTATAATTTGCACAAATGTGTGGAGAACAAGGTGGTGGGAGGAGCAAACCAAGAGAAGATACTGTTTATGTTACTAAGAAGGATCACATATATCTATCCCAATCTTAATGAAGCAATGTCAGGTATATCTCTGACCCAACCAACAATCTACCGTGTTTTCCCCCAAATAAGACACTGTCTTATATTAATTTTTGCCCCTAAAGAGGCACAGTGTATTATTTTCGGGTGGGGGGGGGGGGGGTTCAAAATAGTATGGTCTCTTGAGGGGTGTTTCTTATGTCTTGGTACCTCATGGCCTCTGCAAACCTGAAATTGTGCTTGGGTAATGTAATAAAAGGGAGGCCCCAAAATTCACAAGGTGCTGCTTAATTTCTAAGGCCTGTGTTTGAGTTACGTTGCAAACGAAGGCCACAAGCAGGTTATTTCTAGAAAATTCAGATGCAGGGTAATAAATACTGAGATTTTTTATGTCTACTAACTTCTGCTGTGTTGCATAATTTTTTTTAAATAAAAATAAAAAAATCTGCAAGAAAAAAGAAATCAGAATAACAAGTTATTTCCTGTACATAGGAAAGGGGACATCTTGCTGATTAGTGGGAGTCTCAAAGCTGAGACTCCTGCCAATCTTGAGAAAGGGACTCCCGTGCTCAGTTCTCCTGTCACTGCAAAGGTTGCTTCTTGCCCAGAAGTGACATCACTCTGAATAAAGTGCTAGCCGAGCATGCACAGTTAGCGCTCCATTCATTTTAATGGGAAATATATGTAAGGACAGCACTCCAACCCACTGGACAAGGAAAAAATCCGTAAATATATAAACAGGACTTACCCCGTGAAGGTGGGAAAGCCCCGATGGGCCACCCACACAACACCTCCAGGTCCTGGTATACGTGTAATTAATACAAGTGATGGAAATCCACCTTCTTGTTTCGCTAATCCCTGTTTAATCAGGGCGGAATCAGCCATGGCTTGTCGTGTCCCTCAAAAAGGGACTCGACTATCGTAAATGATGAAAAAGCAGAAAAAGGGAAGAAAAAATGCAACGCGTTTCGTCGCGGTGTCCGTGACTTTTTCAAGTATGCTTGAAAAAGAGCCAGAGAGCATTCTTGAAAAAGTCGTGGACACCGCGACGAAATGTGTTGTATATATATGTTCATTAAAGATCCTTAACTGATCTTTTTTGGTCCGACTTCGTTTGGATCTGTTTCGTGGAGCGCCGGGCCCTTTTTCTTACCTTTTTCTGCTTTTTCATTTTCATTTTAATGGGAGTGATGGAAATACTAAATTGGTCACTTAAAAATTAGCTTTGGATACCTCCTGCAAAATTAGAGAAATTGCCCTTATTCTTAGAAGTTTTCTGATGTGCAAAAAAATAAAAGGACGCTTACAAAGTTATGTTAACTTAGAACGGACACATGGTAAATGTTATTTATTAACTAATTTATGTGGTATGACCATCTGTCTCACTAGTGGAAAAACATAGTTTGAAAATTGCATGTTTAAAAAAAAAAAATCCTGTAAATTCAGTGTGTGTGTGTGTGGGGGGGGGGGGGGTCTCTAAGCAAACACAAAAGTTATTTCCTAAAATCAATCACTAACATCAAGTAAAATGTGCCATGAAAACCCTTCTGAGAATCACTTAGATAAGTAAAAGCTTTGCAAAAGTTATTACGTCATAAAGTAACCCATGTCAAATTTGAAAAATGGAGCTTGGTCAGGGAGGCCAAAACTGGCTGCAGGGGGAAAGGGGTTAAGAAGATGCTGTTCCATAGATGACTAAACCAATGGACTCTGCATTGCTCATGTAGTGGGAGATGTCAGCTCCTGAGTTGGGTAGTGACAACGCTAGTGCATGACCAGCTCAGAAAAGAGGATGAGGTGCAACTGGATGAACTGGATAGGGGAAGCTCAGGCACATGCTCGTAGTTAGCTCTTATCCCCTGCTGGGAATACAGGCCCTTTCGGCCATTGCAGTGGCTGCTGCAGCAGGAGAGAGAGCCTGTTCCAAACAGAAGAGACCAGATAAAGAGGGGAGAGCCCAATGAGCATCTGTGATGACCAGAAGATAGCCACAGATTCAGAGGTGTGTGACACAGATCATGGCTCCGAAGAGGTGAACGGAATGGAGAGCCAGAGAGCAGTAAGAGAGGGAATCTCCTTCCTGCTTCACCAGTACAGAACTATCCAGAAAGGCTCCAGAGCAGCATAGAGCTGGGGCAAGGAAAGAGGTTTGTAACAGATGAACAGGCAGCAGAGAAGTACAGTAGGCTGTGGTACAAGAGACAGTCGTGTAGGCTAGGAAGATCTCATGGATCAGAGAGTGTGGATGGAGAGGGAGACTCTCTCCTGTATCATTAGTCAGGGTGTGAGATCAGTGATGACTAGTAATGAGTCGCTGTTTGGGAGGGTTAGTTGATGGTAGAGCTTTTCTTGGGTATACACTCTTATTACATACATCGTTCTCTCTGGAAATTGGTTGACCATAGTGATCCAGCGGTAGTGCATAGAGTACCAATGGGAGTGTAATGCAGCAGACGGGTCAGGAAGAAAATAGTGACTGGGAAGTGGGTCTGTAATAGCCAAGGGGCCAATTAGTAAGGGACTATGAGTGGAACTGTGGACATTGTGCCTGCAACAGTAGGGATCAGAGATAGGTCATCACCCTAGCACCAAATTCACTGAAAATCATTGCATCAGGCAAATTGTATTGAGCCATTACCCTGAAAACCACTGATCTTATAGCTTTGCTGTAAGGCAAGTTATGTGCCTCTCTTACTGGAGAAGGCTGATAACCAATGCTCCTAGTGTCATTGAGTATAAAGAATGTCCCTAAGTGGCTGAATTAAGCATTCATTCTCCATTCCCAATTTCGAAGACTTGTGAGTATCATAAAAAGTCTTGCTCTTTTCCCTTTTGCTAATGAATTTACAGGTCAACAGTCCTAATTTGTCAACCCACTCTATATGCAACACTGCTATGAGAAAATATATATTACTCTTCAAAACTGAGAGATTACTTTATTATGCATGGCACAGGTCTACATAGATTGCTCAGTATGCCAGGCACTCGCTGGGGTAGATGTGGGTGTGGATGGTAGTATTGGAGTGTGGGATGATCAGGCAGCAAGCTGGGTGACAGTTAGAAGAAGTGGTAAAGGGAAGAGATCCAGGGGGCTAGTCCTGAACTGGCACACTCCAACAAGTTTGCAAAGTTGGCAGATGAGGGGAATGCCATTACAGGATTAGCAATGCAGCAGCACAACATGACTTCTGACCACCAGGAGGATGTCTGATCTAGTAAGAAGGGAAATAGGAGCGTAGGACTGGCTAGGCAGGTGTTGGAAAGGGGGACCTCAGTTATTATGGGGATAGACAGGACAATCTGCCACAAAAGCTGGTATTGTTGAATGGTGTGTTGTCTCCCTGGTGCTCAAGTTCAAAACATTATGGATCGGATTGACAGATTACTGGAAGGGGCTGGTGAAAACGCAGCAGTCATTGTACACATTGGCACCAATGACAAAGGGTCCTTAAAATGATTTTAGGGAACTAGGATATAAGCTTAGGGCAAAGACCTCCAAGTTAGTATTTTCTGAAATAGTACCTGTACCATGTGCCACATCAGAAAGACAGTGGGAGATTAGGGAAGTAAACAAATGGCTCAAGAGTTGGTGTAGGAAGGAGGGATTTGGGTTGGCTACAGGGGTATTATTGTATCTTGATGCCACTAGGAAGTTCTGGTGGAGTCAAGATTGACAGGGATGGTGACGCCCCCTGTACGTGATTGGCTGGAGAGCTACAAGCCCACTAAGCTAATAATGCGGCAGCAGTCCTGGCCGGCCTGCACCTCAGTTCCTTGCCGCCCACTGCTATAGCTGAAAGCAGCTTCCCCTCCGCCGGACCAGAAGGCGTCAGGCCGTTCTGTCATGTCGTGCCAGGCCACTAAGGTAATGGTGTGGCACCAATCCAGGCCGCCCTGCACCTCACTTCCTTGCCGGCCCCCGCAGCAGCTGAAAGCCCCTTCCCCTCCATTGACCCACAAGACTGCAGCCCGCTCTGTGTAGAAGCGCAGATTGGGGTCGCCATGAGGGAGCACACAGTGCCGTGAAGCTGCTTGGCTGCCGGAACTGCTCACCCCATCCCCCATGTCTGTATTACATTGCAGTTGGCTGCAGGGAGGACACAGCGGCGGGGTTCTCCGAAGTGCCAGACGCCATCCATCCACAGCAGCACAACAGTGGACTGCTACAGCTTCTGACATGCGTCCCCCACACACAGCTTTAGGACACCAGGGACGCAACATCGCCAGGGGACTGACAGTTATAGGCACCAGCGGCAGACAGCAGAAGGAGAACAACAGCTGGGAAGGCGGGGGACAGGCGGTGAGCTGCGGTAACAGTGCTGGAGCACAGCAGCGGCTGACAAACACGGACGCCTGCTCACAGTTTAGCTCCGTCCAGAACCTTCAGCTCTTGAGCCAATCGGGAGCTAGGGGTCTGACAGGGGTATTCCTCCTGTCAAACCCCTAGCTTCCGGTGGCGTCAAGATACAATAATACCGGCTACAGGTTCTACTATAGGGAAGGGCTGCATTTAAATGGGGAGGGTGCAGCTGTGCTGGGGGAGAAGATGACTAAAAGATTGGAGGGGTGTTTAAATGAGGGACTGGGTAGAGGGCAAGCAGATTAAGTGATGAAAATAGGGATGGAGCGGTGGGAGGGGTTAGTATAGTTAGAACTGGCAGAACAGTTATTAGGCTTACGCTTAAAATAAAAAATAACCAAAACTTTCCAAACTGTATGTAATAATTATAATAATCTTTATTTCTATGGCGCCAACTTATTCTGCAGCGCTTTAAAGGCACATGGGAAACACAAACAATATAAAAATTACAGAAAATGCAAAAGTTACATATGGTATTCAATTAATTGGAAACCAAGGGGCGGGGGTGATACAAAAGGTACAAGGGCAGGAGGTGGAGCATGGGGGAACACAGCAAAGCAACAATAACATGCGATATACAGTTTTTTGAGACACAAACAGGGTGGGGGTAGTATAGGAGGTGCAAAAGTAGAAAGCCACAGGGAGGAGCAGGGTGCACATTGGGGGATCGGGGACTAGATCAGGAGGTTTTGTATGCTTCCTTGAAGAGGTGCATCTTTAAGGTGCCTCTGATGTTCCATGGGTCAGGGATTGTCCGGATGTTTTGGGGTAGAGTGTTCCACAGGATTGGTGCTGCTCTAGAGAAGTGCTGGAGGCGAGCATATGAGGTTCATATTAGAGGAGTGTTTAGTTGGAGTCGCAGCAAGCACAGAGTGCAGATTCCTTGGGAGTCACAGTTGCCATCCCCTGGTCTAGCACGGTGCTTAAAACTACGTCACATAGGGGCGGGGTTAGGAGACGCTGCCTGCTGCACGCTACAGGGGTGGCAGGCCGTGACTGTGAGGGAACGCAGAGAGGATGGTGCTACCCCTGGACAGGGTGACCGGACTTAGGGACACTACAGGCTCAGCCGAGCAGACACGTGCACAGTAAATGTGAGGGGAATTGGCGGGAGCAGTGGCGGTGGCCAGGTACCGGGGCCTGTGCCGATATGAAAGATGGAGGGAGAGGATCTTCATCAGGGGGACCCCAGGGGCTGTCAGAGGGCTGCTGTGTGACAACAAGCGGCAAGGACAGCTCACAGGCAGACCCTCCAGTGCCTTCAGCTATCTATGGGAGCTTCTGTGTAGTCCCTCATATACTGGCTGACTAGTGTGCTGGTAATTAGTCACTGGCTGCTAATTACTGCTGTGTGGTGATATGGCGCCCATACGGTTGGGACATATGTGCATGTTGACTTGCTTTGGCTATCCAATCACAGTCCACTTTTCATCCCATCAACAGTTGTCCCAGTAGAGCGCCTGGTACTCCTGGCAATCCAAATCTAGTAAAACAACAGCGGTGACATGATGTGCTCGCATTCTGTCCATTTTCAGGTATCTTGGGACCCTAGGTCATACTAACAGGACCCCCAGGTCGACATGGCTCATAGTTCACTACTATACTAAGCTGTTCTATCATGGCAGATCCTACAATCACCCAGCGCTGACCAGAACGCTTCGTCTTGTTCTCCAGTGCTGGTTACCGCAGCGTACAGTGATGACATGTCCCGTGGTCACGTCACTAGTGGTGAGGGCTCATTCACATCTGCATTAAGGCTTTCCATTCGTCTGGTCTGTTTTTGGAACAGAAAAATGGAATTAAGGGTGGATTCACATTTTGAGTTGGGGGTTCCGCTTTCCTGCTCTCTGGAAGAAGCTGAGCAGCGCCGGATAAACTCCATACACTATAATGGGGTCCACCCAGCTGCCCGGTTTTTGGATGGAAGAAAAAGCGCTGCATATACCCCTTTTTCGTCCGGCATTTTGAGCCGGATCTGCAGCAGTATCTCCGACCGGCAGTTCCAAAGCAGATGTGAAACCAGCCTTAATGTTTCTGTTTTTCCGCATTGATTTAAATGGTTTCATTCCGTTATGTTTCAGTTTTTTAACAGAAAAAATAGCGCTGCAAACTACGCTATTTAATCCGTAAAAAAACAAAACATGTGCAAACCCTATGAAATCAATGGGGAAATAAATGAAAAAGAAATGAAAAACCCGAATGTAGATGTGAACAAGAGACTCCTCGTTCCCATGTTACAGAAGACAAGCAGGTACCCAGACAGTAGTGGGGCAGATGGGAAAGCTGTATATTTAGAGGGAACCAGACACCAGGGCATCTCTATACAACTTGACAAGCTTACACTTGGTGATATTTTAGGACGTGCTCCATTTAATCAAACTACAGGATGGTTAATTTCCTGGTGTTTATGTGGCCTTTGTTCCACATTGAACTCAATTAAGTCAATGAAGTCCCATAGAAGCAACTTTTCACAACAAATACTTTCATTTTATAAAAAAGGTGACCATGATTGTGTTAAAACATCTGGCATGACAGTAGTGCAACTTTATGCTGGACCACTAAGAAGGAATTTGGCCTCAGGGTGCTTTGTAAAAAGCTGGCTGAAAGTCTTCAAGACGCCTATTGTAAACCTGAGAGCTGAAGATTAACCATGTATGACGTTAAATCATGCTCTGTTCTTCTTCTGACCCTCTAATCAAGAGTCTACTTAGAGAAGGTACAAAGGTAGCAGTCACGCTGAGTCCCTCCTGCTTGCTTGGGATTTGTTTTAAAACAAAAATAGCCCAAAACATCAGTTTTCAATAAAATGGGTGTCATCAAGGAATTCTTTTTAGATATAATGTTAATATGCTTAAGTATCCAGGAATACATTCGTAATTCAGCAGTGCCCCCATCGTAAAACGGTGATGCTGAGGCATTGGAAATTTCTGATGCAGAACTCTGAGAGGCTATTAAAAATTGACAAACATGTAAAGCCCCAAATGGACTTTCCCTCCCCTACTACAGACTGTTTGCTGACACCGGAACCCCTTTAGGATGCAGCGATTTTATTTTTCATTTTAATTTTTTTCTTTTCAAAAAATCATCTTTTATTTATCCATCAACGTAGCATTCTGAGGGCTTGTTTTTTGCGGAAAAAGTTGTATATTTCAATGATACTATTTAATTTACCAATTAATTTTCTGAAAAACATAAAAAATTCTAAGTGCAGTGAAATGGAAAAAAAATGCAACTCTGCCATCTTCATTCAGTCCATCAGCCAGTTAGATTAGTGTTACTGGTAAATGCAGAAATGGGAGGTGTCAGCAGCCAAGAAGTGATATTTTTAGAAACTCTGGTCATGTGATTGAGCAGAAGGACCGCCCTGTTCGATCAGTGAAGAAACCTTCACCAACGGGAGTAACAGAGCGTAAATACTTAGAAGGGAGGCACATAGGTATTTCATTTGGACATACAGAATTCTATTCAATAGATTTTAATCATCATTAGCACTGAGCTGCCTTTTTGACTCTTGCTTGTCTGTTTACTTCACCTCTTGCCCTGCTCTGGGTGGTTTTGGGAGCCAGCTGGTAACAGCAGCTGAGTGGCTCAAACCCCTGACCAATGAAACCTTGTTGCTTGGGCAGATGTTCACTTCTGCCCGGCAGCATACGTGTCATATTATCTCTACTTAATTTACATGAGATTATAAATCATATTTAAATAAGACCTGTAGAGACCGATTTTAAGGCATGCATTTTGTACAATGTTTCCATATTCATGTCTACCACCTATATCCTAGTTCTACATAAATCTGGTAAGGATCCCACATAATGCTTGAGCTATAGACCGGTATTCCTACTTTATGTCGATGTTAAACTCCTTGCTAAGATTCTATTCTCCAAACTCGCCCCTTTCCTGCCAAGTATCACCCATCTGGATCAAGTGGGATTTATGGCTGGCAGAGGAGCCCGTGATAACACTTCCCCTTGTGCTTTTCTCTAGTGTTTGATTGGGTCATTAGGGAAGAGGTGCCTGGATTATTGGCCTACAATCCAACATACTTATATGAATTACTTCTCTCTATGAGAATTCCTTCACCAGAGTCAGGGTAAATTAAATTCTCTCTAAAGAGAGAGTCAGTCATAAGTATTTTGTTCTCTTTCCCCCTGGATCTTTATTCTCACCCTTTAACCAATCCTTAATTATATACATCCAAAACTTAACATCTCTGGTATCTCCATTTCAGAAACTACTTATAAGGTTGTGGTTTATGTTGATAATTTTTTATCTCCAACCCTTCTGCTTCTCTTTCAAATCTAATGTGTGACTTTCAGATTTATTTTCAACTTTCCAACTTCAAAATTAACTTCTCAAAATTTGAGGCCATAGACATTACCCTAACAGATAGGCTGCCCTATACCCCGGAGATCTCTCTTAGCTTCAGCCGGGTCCCTCATTCCCTTATGTAGGCATTCACCAAGGACCAACAATCTGCTTTCCATTTAAATTTTTCTCCAATTTTTGAAAACTATTCAAGTTGATTGTTCTAGATGGTCTAAAGGAACCTTCACATGGTTTGGACAATGCAAACTATTTAGGATGAACATTCTAGCTCCCTTTTTAATCTTTATCCTCCACTCAAAATAGCTAAATTTGTGAAAACTAGTCAGACAGAATCTCAGTAGACCTAAGAATGGGGGTTGGGGTGGTTGCATAGGTCTCCCTGATTTTATATCATACCAATTCACCTCTCTTATCTGTCCTAGACTGGTGCTGCCATTCCAAAGACAAACTGTGGAACATTATTAAGAAAGGCTTCTCATATATTCCCCATTTCTGCCATTCTTTATTTGAACTGACCTCTTCTACAGTCTTTGAAAAACCATCCTTCTGTCGGTGCAACTGTTTCTCGTTTTGAGCTGGCCCAATCCCATGTTCTTTCTATGTTGTCTTTGTTATGTCCGATTCTAGACAACCTATAATTCTCTCTGGAATTGGAAGATTTTCAAGTCCTGGGTGGGTTCAGGAAGCTTTAGAGCTATAACGTAGGATAAAGTATAAACTATGTATCCCCTGCCCTACTTACATCTATATCCAATCAGGTTCCACTGGGGAATTGGAGGTTACCTCAACTTTGCCATTCTCTTGGTGTCATACCACTGCAGACCACTTTTATGTGGGAGAAAACTCATTTTTAAATGCTTTATTACAGAATCCCTTTACATCTGCATGCTCATATGCCTGAAGTTAGTGACATCCGCTGGAGATGTGGCAAAGGAGAAGAAACGTTGCTTCATAATTCTTGGTCTTGTCGAACCTTCACTCCCTTTTGTGCTAAAGTGCAAAAACATTGGTTTAATGATTGACTTTGGCCCAGTGTTGTTCCTTCTCCATCATTGCAAGATTCCCTTGCCAATTTACAAGTGCTCCTTTCTCTGCCATCTAGTAATGACAGCTACGACATGCATACTGCTATTATGGAAAAATTAATGATGTTAGGTATATTGAGAATCTGATCTTTTCTTTACATGATTTATACAATAGATATGATAGAACTTCATTGGATGGAGTTTCCACACACTACTGAGTATAGTAACTTCCTTCAAGATTTAGGCTGAGGAATTCACAATATTTCCCATCCAACCTTTCTGACAGGCACGCCCATCACTCTCTTGCTCCCTCTTCTTTTATATTTTCTTCTTCCTCTCATTTCCCTCCTTTTAGTTTCTTGTTTCTCTCCCTTGTTCTTCTTCCTTCTCTACTTTCCCTATTTTGACCTATATATCTTGAAAATTTTGGAGTTGATCCAAAGTTGGTATAGCTTTACCTGCCCATTGGTCTTTTTTACTAACATGAACATTTCTTGACTGTTTGTTTTGTTCTCTTTTACATATAAAGCTGCAATTTTGTAATGCTAGTGCTTGCCACCTTAGAATGTACGGTACAGAGGTATGAACCCTTCCCCCCACCCCCACCCCCAGGATCCCAAGATTTAAAAAAATATATATATATAATATATATATATCAGCAATATATACGTATATTAATATTGTTTTGTACTCTATCTTAGTTTTGCTCCTTGTGTTACATTCTTTTTAAACCAACATAAAATGGTTTAGCTCCTTTGATCTTCAAAGGCAATGTTTATATCCTTTGGCTTTTAAACTAAATAAGCCAAGTGTTTGGTTTCTATGAGATTATTGCTCAGCAACCCATCAAGCTTGTGAAATGACTTTCTGAACAGGACCCTTATGCATTAGACTTGACGTAATCGACCATAGCTTTGATTGGTCTTATACTCGTACTACAGGTGCCTTTTGGGTCAATCTAAGGTGAATTTACACTGATATATTGGGAAGAGTAATTCCCTAGAATACTTCTGTTGTCATAGTCACCTACATTATAAGAATTAGTCCAAGCACTGAAGCCGCACCCCATCAATGTACAGAGGGTATTCTACAGGAGCAACAATAGTATTGTATATTACAGAATTGGTAAATATTTTTGTTTGGAGATTTCCACAATGTAAACGTATCAAAAAGGTTTACTTCAGATTTCTATATGTGTAAAGGCCCGTTTACACCAAACAATTATCATTCATTTTCGCTCATTTGAACAATTTTTGAATGATAATCATTCGTGTAACTTTCTACTGTCTATTTTACTGGACTTTAGGCCATTTTACACGCAAAAATAATCTTTCAAACGACTGAAAAATTGAAAGATATGTAAGATTAAAACTGAAAGTGAAAAAATGGGCCTCTACCTGAATTTGAAGAAGACTAAAATTATGACAACTGCAAAAAATGGCCAAATTCAAATCAAAATCGATAATGAGGCCATAGAATGCATGCTAGACTTTATCTTCCTTGGCTCAAATATTGACCAGACTGGAGAATCTATGCCGGAGATAAAACCTAGGATAGCATTGGGGTGAAGTGCAATGCTGAAAATGGACAAAATCTGAAAAAGTAGCAATACTGGCATAGCAACGAAACGCAGGATAGTGCTAACCATTGGTTCTCCCATAGCATGTATGAATGTGAAAGCTGGACTGAGAAAAAAGCTGATAGAAGGACGATTGATGTGTTTGAGCTGTGGTGCTGGTAAAAGCTACTGTGTATGCCCTGGACGGCGAGAGTAACAAACGGAGAAGTCCTGAATCGCATAAGACCCTATATATCACTGGAGGGGAATATTGTGCGACTCGGGCTCACAGATTTTGGCCATGTAATCCGAGAGGAGACGCTAGAAAAATCTATAATGCTTGGACAGATAAGTGGCAAAAGAAGACCCGGCCGCTAAAGAACATGATGGCTGATACTGTCAAAGCTGATACTGGCATGGAGATTACAAAACTGAAAGAAGCAGTGCAAAACTTAAAAAACATGGAGGGAGCTCGCGGAAGGTTGTGAATGATTAAACGGCTAACAATAACAACAGCATTTCCCATAAGCACCCTGTTTCTCCTCCAGGTTCTCCCTGGTCCAGGCCAGATACAGGGGCACTATAGCAAGCACCCAGCAAAAAACAGGGGCTTACCACCAGAATAAAAGATGGGGGAAAAGGTGGGGAATGTCATAGAGGTCAGGGCTTAAATATCTATCCTCAGTTGGCTGTCTAAGAGCAGCGTTCGCTGTGCTACAAGACTTCCTCCACTATACAAACGCCATTGGTGGGTCGTGGGTATGTACTAGCTGGGCTGTGCTTATCACACAGCTGAGTGGCACACACAGAAAGATAAGGAGCTGCTTCATCATTGTTAGTAGCTTGTGTAGAGTGAAGATCTCCATCTTGGGGAATGAGGACAGTGCTGAGCATACCTGCCATAGAAGAATAGCAGGAATCAATCGCGCATGCTCCTGGTTCACTAGAAATCTTAGAGGACGGATCTGTGGGCAATCAAGTACATTTGGATCATGGGGATTTGGGGAGGACTGAAATCCGAAGCTGGATTTACTTTGGAAATTTAATTGTTTTCAATAGGTTGTGTTAACAGTGGGGAACAATGGGTCACAAATAGGATTGTGCAAATACCTATTAAGTTTTTTGGTTGCCACTAAAAGTTTCATAATTTTTCTGTAGTCCTTCTTAGGGCAATCAGGTTGAATTCTCACTTTTGGGGAAATGATGAGAAAAATAGTGAAACCCATAATATTATATGGTCTGGTGAAGCTGTGAACCTGGAAACCGAGTGGAATGATTTGCTCATCTCTAGTTTTATTCATTGGATTGCCATCTTTTCATGCTGGGAAATTGTTAAATTATTTTACAAACTTTTTTGGCTGGTCTTACACTGGAGGTTCTTTGTTTTTGCTTGTTTCATCCACTTAAATGGTTTCTCTCCGTCTATATAAGTATGATGTTTACAGCAAATCATTGAGGCAGTGATAAAACGTAATGGTTTTACAATATAATTGTAGAGTATTGGGGCAGTTACACCTGGTCCTCCAACGTTGGCAAACATACAAAATGACAAAATGCTTCTGCTGCTTTTAAAAGAAGCTCTTTTTTATGTTTCAAAAACAATGCAAAGAATAGGTATTTGCTGGCATGTTTTCATTTTTCTCCCAGGATAAAAGGATCTCGCTGACATCGGGTAATTATCTGTCTTTTGACATTGTCTGTGCAGGAAATACTTCTCCGGCATTGTAGAGATAAGGCGCTGTCTTCTCTTTTATTGAAGTGGATACACATATTCCTGTTATAAAAAGAAGAGCTGCAATGGAATTTGAAGTACATGCTTTGGAGGTTGTGGGGTTGATGATGAACCCATTTACACACGTTTTTCCACAAAAACAAATTATTTCAAGTAAACATATTGTATCGTAGTTTGACACAAGTATTGGGGACAAAGTAGTCATCATACATCAGTAGCCGTATGCCTTTTGGCACATGTCCTCACAAAACTCCCCGCGTGAAGTTCACCAACTACAGGAAACGATGACGATAATAAAGGGATGTTTTATATCAAGCATGGAACAGATCTAATACTTGTCTTTGTTTGACATTATCAAAAGTTTTACTGTATACATGCTTCCATTTGTTAACATTTCTATAGTTATAGTTGCTCATATATCCAAACATATTTCACCCTTTTGCTGAAACTATAGTTTCATCTAAGGCCTGGTTCACACCGGTGTCGGAAGCTTCATTAGGAGGTTCTGTCGCAGATCCGGCACAAATACGGGATGAAATAGCTCTGCATGCCGCGCTTTTTTTTTCCGGTAAAATGTGGGGTAGCTGACTGAAAAACAAACAGACTCCATTATAGTCAATGGGGTCTGTTCGGCGCTGTTCGGTTCAGTCATAAGATGGATCTGTCCTGCAGGGGTTTCCTCTTTCCTAATCCTCGAATGGAGCAGGAAACGGAACCCTGGACGCAGATGTGAAAGCAGCCTTGTTGTTGTTAGCCGTTTAGTCGTTCACGACCCTTGGCGACACTAAAGGCGAGCTCCCTCCATGTTTTTTTGGTTTTGCACTGCTTCTTTCAGATGTGTGATATCCATGTCCGTATCAGCTCTGACAGTATCAGCCATCATGTCCTTTGGCTCCAGGTCTGCCACTAATCTGTCCAAGCATTATAGATTTTTCTAGCGACTCTGCTTGCATTACATGCCAAATACGTGAGTCCGGTCATCTTCCCCATCAGTGATATATTGGGTCTTATATGATTCAGGACTTCTCTGTTTGTTACTCTTGCCACTCTTGTTACTAATTCTGACCAAAGTTGAAACTATAAATTAAAGCTTTTATGTTACCCTTCTTGCAGTTTTTTGTTTAGCTTCCATACTCTAAAAAGAAAGGGGTAATGATCAATATGATACATTTTAAAAGAATGGTCCCACTCAGGATCCCTTGCATGAAGCCAGAGGAGAGCGCTGCTGAGAAGCAGCAGCTTAGCAGAAACAACTTTGGCAGAAAATATTGACTGGAGTTTTTCTAAATAGGTTTGTGTTCGATTTGGACTCCAATTTTCCTGGGTATTTCATTCAAGTTCAGCTCCAAATACTCAGTTGATTTGAGGTCTGAACACATTGTAACATTTTATTGGTTCTTTTAGATAAGCCAAATCCATTCTCTGTATTAGAATATATGCATTTAATAAGGAAGAGTCTGCTTACTCAGGACTCCTATTGACCCTATTAAAAAAGGTAGGCCCAACATATATAAAAGGGCCAATTAATGTTATTGGCCATTCTGAGATACTTAGTTTTACTTTCATTGGTGGTGAGATGATGGGTTGTTCACCAAAGTCAAAGTCTTTTTGCATACTCCAAGATTTCCTTGCATTTGATGCATTTATTTTACCTTCTGCAGTCACGGTCTTCTGCATGGTGATATTTTCACTGCTTTTGTAATTTTATGTTATTTCTGCCACAAAACTTATCAGTATTTTGAGGTTTCAGATAGGAGTATTTATATTGCAATCATTTGAAATACCTTAACTGCACAAAGGTGAGGGCTGAACAAAGGTCTTTTGAGCAATTAGTCGGGCGACTGTCAGCCCGTGTAAAAGTACCCTTATAAGAATTAGATTGAGAAGTGTATAGTTTTTCCTTGTGGAGAGCACCTAGTAGGTGTGAGGAGTCTTATAAGGCTATTCATGCTCCTCTGATAAATTTAGTATGCAAATGGTAGATGGTATAATGCCTCTGCATCACCATCTATTGGAAGGCAGCTTTTCTGTAAGTCAATGTCTGATCTTCTAACAGGCCTTGTAATGACTAGGAATATAAATCACAGCCAGAGTCTTCTCCCGAAGGAAAGATAACCATATACAGATAGACTGTTTCAGGATTTTTGTCCCTCATCTGTGTACAGTAGGTTTGCTGGGTGAGAGTTCTATGACATAGGTAAGGTAGTGTACAGTTTCTTCTTGTGGAGACCATCTAGTAGGTGTGAGGAATCTGTCTGTACGTGGTTATCTTTTCCTTCTACAGAAGACTATGTCTTTGGATAACTTATTTCAGTCCTGTTACATGGCCTCTTAGAAGGTTAGACATTCACTTATAGGGAAGCTGCATCCCAATAGTTGCACTGCAAAAGTGTTGTACCATCTCCAATTTGTCTTTCAAGAGTTATTGACCAGTGATGATTTGGGTGTATCTCAACAATGAGGACCAATATCAACATGACATGGGTCAGGTTTAGGCAACTTTCTGCAGCAACCAATATCGCATGGCTTTACTAATGAGCAGTTACAGGGCCAGCCTTAGATTAGATAGTGCCCAGTGCAGGATTATTTTAGTGCCCCTCACCGCTCTCATATAGCAGAAAAAAATTGTAGCAATATATTATCCTTTTGAGGCACAACCCCCCTTTCCCCAGGTGTCATCTCTTCTTCTACTCAGAAATCATCTATCACCACTTCATCCATTAATGGCAACTTCCCCAACCTTACCCGCCATATACCTACGGTGCATTTTCTGTGTAGTCCTAGCAGAAACCACCAGCAGGTCTTACCAATGGCTCTAACAGCTCCCATTCTTTATAATCGAAGAGAGGAGGCACAGGACAAATCATAGGAGCAGTCAGTAAGATCGAATGTCATCTCTTACAAGGACTACACAACAAGTGTAGAGAAGGGATATGAAGGCACAATATATTAAATGGGGCAGCCTTTATAAAGGCCACAATGGTGCACCCCTGTACTGGGAATGGGTCATGTGAACTGTAAAGTCCCAAAGGTCCCTAAACCCAACAAGAATGTATCTATATAATCATAGGCATTGTATTTTATATGTTGCCATCCAAGTATGTACTACCTAATAACGTGTTCACTTAAAGTAATCATCTACTTTTTCTTGTTCTTGCATATAAAATGTTGTTCATTAGGGAAATTAGGTCTAGTTAATAAAAGAGGTGTAATTCAGTGTTCACGTTTTCATTTATATAGTGCCAACATATGCTCTGTTTTCAGCCTCACTAATCTCTGTTCCAGTGGAACTATCCAATTTCCTTATCGGTGATAGAAACACAAATTCAAGACTACAGCACAGCAAAGAAACAATGCTACCCACTGTGTCGCCATATTACATTCATGACAGTATGAAGTCAAATATGTTGCTTGATTGTCTCCAGTTAATATGGTATAGCCCACATTGCTGCAAATAATAGGAATCAAGAGGGCTTTTGCCAATCCATTACATTTCTAATCTGTTAATTTAAGAAAAACAGCATATTGTGCGAGGAATACATTAGCAACGAGCAGCTAACAACATTAAATAAGATATGAGATAACGTGAAAACAAATGAGATAATGTGGAAACAAAGATATTAGGACAGAACATGTTGAGCAGACTGGAAAGTATTGTGAGAATCCTCTAATCTTATGATGAGTCTTGAATTTAGTCTAATCCTCTATTTTTGAAGGGTTTAATACGCTGGCTCTATGCCAGGCTCCAACTAATACAGCTATATCATTAGAGTAACTGAATATGTGAATTGAACGTGATTTAGAAGTTCAATTCACAGAAAAGGGGGGGGGGGGAAATCACAGAAAGCAGCCAAAGACTTACCGATATACTAATAGAAAATACAAGGGCAGGTAAAAGCACACAGGCAACCCAACTGCTAAATGAGGGAGCATTGCACTGGTGCAAGGTACTGATGAACCACCACTCTCATACTTGCCTTATATTGAGAGGGGTGGTTGCTTTAGTACTATACTCGCACATAGATAAAACATAAAAAAGGGTGCTAGATACATGTAGTGCACCATGCATGCTTACAACCTATTAACACCATATTTCAACCCAGCTGGTTGCCCTACATCTTAGAAGTGAGCCACACTGACACTAACACCCTGGGCTTCCCAGGATTCAAAGCCATACTGCTGCAAAAATACTGTTAAATATGAGGTATTGGTGTTTTGGCCAAAATATGTAAGCTCACAAGTCCGCATCAAGGGTCCCCGTTTTCTTGTATATTTTCTTTAGGTTTGATTGAAGTGAAAATGCTGCAGATTGTTACTGTGAATCTCACCTCTTTGAGGCTCAGTCACACGGGCGCATCCGGGCGCCCTTACTGCAGGAAGAAGACAGCCGCACTGCAGGTACAGATGACTCTCCGCAGCGCCGGAAGAAAGAACACATGACCGGCTCCATTGCCCGGATGCGCCCGTGTGACTGAGCCCTCAGTGTATGGAGTGAAATTTTTGCTATAAAACTTTCATGCAGCACATAGTCTCTTGTTGCAGAATTGCAGTGGGTTTTGGCAAGATCCATGGTGGAATTCTTTTGCCTCACGTGAACTTGGCCATAGTCTATACTCGTAAACTATGTGATATTGCGAAACATGTTGAGTTTAATATACTTTAATATTACTAACAAGCGCCTGGATTTGGACTGTACTTGAGACCCATATACTGTTCCTGAATAGGAGCTTTTTGTACTGTTTGCACACCCATGGCTTTCTAATCCATACATATCTTGTGGATATAAAGTAGAAGATGATATGTCATGATATGGCTCATGTCAAAAGGGTTGTCTGGTTACTGAATCCAATGTGGCTGCCGCCAAGGTTGTCGACAGGCACTACCATAGTGCCAAAACATTTTCCCCCACCAATCTAAGCGTTCTACAAAGTTTCCTACTTGTATCTCTTTTTGTTCAGAAGATATTCCTGGTGGCCTGACTTTTGAATCACCCTATATACAAATTTTATTGAAAATGAGATTAAAATCAACTATAGGGCTACAATTTAAACGTACAGGGTCATGTGACCAGCTGTTGTACTAATGTGGAAATACACCAAAGATGATTCACCCTACACAGTCTAGTATATCAGAAACACCTGTGTGTCTGTATTCTCTGAGGTTAGAAAAACCTATATATCATTATGTGCAACTGAACATATGTAGCTCCATACTGCAGGTAAGGGTTGTTCCATAGTAAAGGCTTTAATAAATACCCTGAGCTTAAAACATATGAAGTAGCCCCCCCAACAATTTTCACCACTTATGTGACATCATCAGGGTAACAAGCTTCTACTGTCTATAGAGGCAGGCTAGTTGAGGTGCTTGGGTAGGTGTGTGCCAGAGTAGTCAATCAGTCTGCTGTATAGAACATAACCAATGAATTTATAACATACAGTAGGGCCGATAGTATAAAAAAACTACTGATGACTCACTAATGCATAGAGCAGTGAATTCCAAACAGGGTGCAGCAGCTCCCAGGCTTGGAATCACTCATCTGACATTAAATATGTTTTTCAGGCAGCGCCCACTGGGATGCATTGGGTTTGGAGCAGCAGCACTGCTCCGCCTCCTGTGTAGTGGCCGGCGAGCGTAATTGCAGCCGCAGGTCTCATTGAAATCAATGTGAGCTACACCTGCAGTTACAAGCTACCATTATTTTCATTAGATCACTAAAGGCCACCGGAATATCAGAAGTAAAATAATACGTTGTGGTAAGCCATGCCCTGACCGGACCTTTTTTTTTGGTAGGATTGCCCCGTTGTAAAAAAAAATTTCAATGGGGTCCTCCAAGGCTGAAAATGTTGGGAAACACTGCCATAGAGGATCCATCAGAATTTATTGATCCGGGTATCTTCCGACTGCTGGTCTTGGAGTCAGGTAGGAACTTTTCAAACGTTGATCCAGGGATTACTCTGACTGCCACTATGAAGTTGGGAAGGAAATTATTCCCCCAAAATGGGGTAAATAGGCTTCTGTCTCATTGGGGGTTTTTTTGCCTTCCTCTGGATCAACAAGGTGGGGGGGGGGGACAGGCTGAACTGGATGGACATTTGTCTTTAGTCAGCCCAGCATACTATATTACTATGCCGTACATCAATCAAGTAAGCCACTCAGGCATATGAATAGTGAATGAACACTACATACTGTATACACTATTCTATCTACAGTATAAATGTGCCATACATTTTAAAAGACTGACAAGAAAAAAATGAATTAAAAAAATCATCACTTCATCCTTTCATTTCCTACTAAATTTGTACATTTTTACCATCATACAGAATTCACCATTCTGTTTCTCTACCTACTCGGCACTTCGCCTCCTTGGTGAACACTCCAATTCTATTTCTATCCACCTCTTCACATTATCAATGGTGCGGTTTGAATTCGAGAAGTGAAAAGAAAAACCTGGCAGAAGCCTGAACACATAACAAAAGCTTTTCTTCAGGATTTCCAAAAATGCCATGTAGGTGACTTCTTAACTCTTTTTGTGAAAATTAAAGTGACATTGAAAAGAAATTGATTTCCAGTTTGGTTTTAAGTGTTGCGTGAGTTTTTATTTTATCAGCGGTAATCATGTTAACGGTTGCCTAGGAACCTCCTTGTGTTGTGCCTTGCTTTGTAATTACATGCCAGATCCCCCAGTTGTTAATTACAGTTACTCTGTATCGAAAAGCTTTGTACTTTTTGAAAAGAGCTCAAATAAATTCCACAATAAAAGGCCAGATTTAGAACTATTAAATTGTTCCGAGCATTTCGTGACCCTTTGTACTTTCAGGAGAAATTAAATCAAAACGTAGGGAACATGATCGCTCCGTAAAACTTTCTAAAAGGTTTGCAAAACACTAGCTGACAAATAATGAAACCTAATAAATCAGAAGGTACGCAATGTAATAAATCTTGCTATAGCCTTCATTTACGAGGTTACACTTTTTTTTTGGAGTGTTTTTAGAATTCTGCCTGGTAGTCTCTTTTGGAACAATGCTATTTAACAACCAATTACGACTGCCTTATTTTATTTCTCGTAGGGTATTAGATGATGCCAAAAATTGGACGTCAACCTCAAGAGACTGTATTGTATGAATACATTATCATCTTGTTGTATTAATGTTCTGTTTCAGAAATGACTTCAAGTGTCAGTTGCATGCACAGCCTTGGTCCAGTCACTTATGTTCATTGGAAATCTACCAGCTGGCCCTTATATGCCTCATTGGGTCCTTCTTGCAGGTTTGACAATGCAGACATGGGAAGAGCAATTTGTGTCTCAAATCTCATAACTCAATAGACACTTGTCTGCTCCAATATTCCACCCATTTTTGGCTGTATTACCTTGGGTGTAGCTAAGTAAACCCGCACATTGTGCAATGAATACCGGCCCAAGGAGCTCAGCATTGAGTAGGAGGACAACTTTGAAACTTCAGGAAGCATTGTTGTCTTTGTAGAACTGATGAGAGGAATCGGTTGGGATATGAATTGTCACTGAGAGGCATGCCTACAGTGGATATAAAGAGTCTGCACACCCCTGTTAGAATGTCATGTTTTTGTCATGTTAAAAAAAATCTAACAAAGAGGAATCACTTCAGATTTAATGTGACCCATTAGCTGTATAATTCAATAGAAAAACAAAGTGGAATCTTTTTGGGTGGAAAAATTTAAAAAAAAACGTAAATAATATGGTTGCATAAATATGCCCACCCTAAAACGAATACTTAGTTGATGCACCCTTTTGACTTAATGACAGCGTTCAGTCTTTTTGGGTAGGTCTCTATCAGCACAGCACATCTTGAATTGGCAATCTTAGCCCACTATTCCTTGCAAAAAGCACCTCAAATCTGTCAGATTTTGAGGGCATCTCGTGTGTAGCGCCCTCTTCAGGTCAGCCCATAGATTTTCAATGGGATTCAGGTCTGGGCTCTGGCTGGGCCATTCCAAAACGTTGATCTTCTTCTGGCAAAGCCGTTCTTTTGTTGTTTTGGAGGTATGCTTTGAGTCTTTGTGAAACTTCTTTTCATCTTCAACTTTTTAGCAGAGGTCTGAAGGTTTTGTGCCAAAATAGGCGGATATTTGGAACTGTTCATAATTCCCTCAACCTTGAGTAATGCCCCAGTTCCAGCAGTAGAAAAAGAGCCCCAAAGCATAATGCTGCCTCCACCATCTTCACTGCGGGTATGGTGATCTTTTGGTGATGCTCAGTGTCGGCTTTATGCCAAACATACCTTTTGGAATTATGGCCAAAAAGCTCAGCCTTGGTCTCATCAGACATTATACGTTCTCCCACGTACTCCTGGCAGACTTGATGTAGGTTTTGGCAAAACATAGCCGGGCTTGAATGTTTTTCTTTGTTAGACAAGGCTTCCATCTTGCCACCCTCCCTCATACCCAGACATATGAAGAATATGGGAGACGGTTGTCACATGCACTACACAACCAGTACTTGCCAGAAATTCCTGCAGCTCCTTTAATGTTGCTGTCGGCCTCTTGGCAGCCTCCCTGACCAATTTTCTTCCAGTCTTTTCATCAATTTTTGAGGCATGTCCAGTTATTGTTAATGTCACCGTTTTGCCAAATGTAATCCACTTCTTCATGACGTCTTCACTGTGTCCCATGGTATATGTAATGCCTTGGAGATTTTGCTCCCCTTCTCCTGACTGTTACCTTCCAACAATCAGATCCCATTTGATGTGCTGTAAGCTCTTTATGGTTTTTACTAAAAAATGCAACTAAAAAAATGTCAAGAAAATCCTCCAAGAAGAGCTGAACTTTATATGGGGTCATCCGAATCCCTGTAAATGATGGCAGCGGAGTGCTGACTAGTATACAACCTCAGGTTTAATGTGATTGGCTAATTCTGAACACAACTGCATCCCCAAACATAGGAGGGTGTGAACACTTATGCAACCACATTATTTTAGTCTTTCCTTTACATTTTTCCACCCTAAAAGATTTCAGTTTGTTTTCTTCAATTGAATTCTACAGATAACGGGTGGAAATAAATATGAAATGGTTAATCTTTGTCGTATTTTTAACATGAGAAAAGCATGCCATTCTAACAGGGGTGTGTAGGACTTTTATATCAACCGTATCTATGTAAGCTATGTCTTAAATATGTTAGCAAAAATTGCCAGCTTCACTAAGGCCAAAGCTTCCGAACTGATAAACGCTAGATGGAGGTCAACATTAGCTGGCAGAAGGCATCGCACTGTGTAGAGCTGGTCTACTTTAGTGTAAAAAGGGGAGCTTCCAATTCCTGAAAGCATTTGTCATGCATTAGTTTTTCATATTCTTTCTAGCAAAAGACACATTGGCTGGACACCATCAAGAAGGACACGGGAATGGACATCAGGCAACTGAAAGTAACCATAGAGAATAGAGGAGCATGGAGAGGACCGGCCTACAGAGTATCCAAGAGTCAAACACGACTGAACGGGTGGAATTGGAAAGAGTATTCGAAAGCCGTTTCAAAGCTTTTAAATCTAAAGTTGTAATATACTTTTTCAATTTGCCTCCAACATAGAGTAAATATGTGAGCAAATAAAGTCTATCCCATCGTCATTTTCGATATGTTCACATGAGTGAAATCCATGTTCAGAAAATCTGGCACAGATTTCAATGAAAACCACAGCAGAAATCCAATGTTCAAACGCAAATTTCTACCACAGATTGGCAGATTTGCATTGATGCAGCCAAGGATTCCACATGGATTAGCTTCAGTTTAATGTGGCTGATCCACATGCAGATTTCACATCTGGAAGTGACATGTTGCCTTTTTTTTTCTTTTTTTCTTCATGTGGATCTCGAATCCATGGATGGAAGAAAACTGCGCTATATAGACGATGGCACAGGTTTCCATTGGAATATAATGGACAAGCCCTCAGGGCTCCTTCCCACGAGCGTATTTACGCGCACAATGCACAGAGAATAGAACCCATTGATTTCAATAAGTTAGTTCTCATATCCTTTGTTGTGTGTGCAAAAAAATAGGACTTGCTCTATTTGTGTGTGCATTTAGGTCCCCTAAGAAATCTATGGCAGGTGCGTAAATGCATGGGCAATGCATTCAAAGATGTGCTAAACGCTGCACAATTCCATAAAAGGAGAAGACGTCTGGACCTCATTAGGCCATTTAAATCAGTGTGTTTGTTTGATACGCACAAATGAACATGCCATGCATGCGCAAAAAATACTGTAAGATGCTTCGATATGTGCGAAACTATGTTGGGCTGAGGCGCACAACAACGCATACGCCCGTGTAAAGGAGCCCTTAGGCTGGTTTGGCACGCATGTTTCTGCCAAAAAAAAACTGCAGCCAGATGGCAAACTAAAGTCTATAATAATGTCCGAGTACAGCACTAACTACTACTACCACTGCGCAATTTTTTCAAAATGAAGCAAGTTACTTTCTTCTTTTTCCTGTGGGGTTCTTTGTCAGACTTAAAAATTGCTGGAAACAAAATGTTACAAATAGAGATGAGCGAACGTACTCGGATAGGCACTACTCGTCCGAGTAATGTGCCTTATCCGAGTACCGCTGTACTCGTGCTGAAAGATTCGGGGCGCTCCGCTGCTGACAGGTGAGTCGGAGCGGGGAGCGGGGCAGAGCGGGCGGGAGAGAAGGAGAGAAAGATCTCCCCTCCGTTCCTCCCCGCTCTCCCCTGCAGCTCCCCGCTCCGCAGCGCGTCCCGAATCTTTCAGCACGAGTACAGCGGTACTCGGATAAGGCACATTACTCGGACGAGTAGTGCCTATCCGAGTACGTTCGCTCATCTCTAGTTACAAACCTAACAAAATAAAAAATGTAAATAATGCTTGTAAAATACGCCAAGAAAAATGCTAAAAATTCATCTTTTTTTGCATTTTACAAGCGTGTTTAGAAGCCCTCGGGATTATTAAAGCAATAAAAAATAATTTGTAGAATGAACTGCAGGAGTTTCTTATGAACACTGAAGGTGGGAGGAAGAAGTGAGAACGTCTTGTTTGGTTTAGGATCACTAGCAGAAGTCAAAGGAATTTCTCTTTACTTTAAGCATTCCCAGTATTGCCTGGTACTGCACTGCACCTCCCTGGTACTGCACTGCACCTCCCTGGTACTGCACTGCACCTCCTCCCTCCACCACAGCAGGGACTGTAGGCTATGAAGCCAATATTCATTCACAATTACTAGTTGGTAATTACTGCATTTTTTTGCAAATCAGTACTAGGTCTTTCTAACACATCTGTATTGTACAGGTCTGTAATAAAGCACCCACAGACTGCTGCGGGCCAGCAAGAAACTGCAATTTGACTACACCGTGTGAATAGTCTCCTTAGAGTCCACATGGGGATTGATTTTCAGCAGATCAACAGCAAATGGCCTGACCCCCACACCCCTACCATTTGGTGCGAAGTTGGAAGAGGCTTTTATTGCATATTTCACAGCGGAATTCACCTCCTCATTGAGAAAAGGTGCATTCCGCAGCAGAAGTTGCGATAAAATTGACATGCTGTGGAACTGTATTCCGCACCACATGTCAGTTTCCACACGACTTTTGTGCGGGTTATTTCCACAGCTTGTGGACGAGATTTTCAAAGTCCAATAGAAGTGATTGGAACAGACTCAAACCATGTGGAAATAAATCCTAGAGCCTTATTAAGGCCTCATGACCACGGCCTGTTCAGGTTCCATGGGCGGGAGCCCTGCAGCGGGATCCCACCCTGCCCACGGCATGAGGAGATTCTGGATGTGTTAGGGTTGTCCGGCATCTCCTCCGTGCATGTGGGCGGGCGCGATGGCATGTGGGAGGGCCCGCTGGCCGACACACCCCGACACACATGCGCAGTGGAGATTTTTTTTTTAATCTCTTGCTTTCCCGTGGGAGTGACAGTTCCGGGTGTGCCACAGATCAGACGGCTTCCATTCACTTTAATGGAAGCCGTCCCTGTGGGACCAGCGGCAAAACGCAGCATGCTGCGATTTGTTTTCCAGTCCGGAAAACAAACATGCATGCTTTAATTAAACTGTGGGCACCTTGAACTCCAGATTATCCGCATGGGTACACCACGCAGATCCCAGAATTCAAACTCACCTGTGGACATGAGCCCTAAGTGTTTTTATATTTGATACTATATGTATCCTGTTGCAGTAACTTCTATCTCCTGCATCCCAATGCACAGTCTGTAACAGGTTCCCTCACCTTCCATATGCCATTTGTAATACTGGTGAGTTCATACGTGTCAGAGGGCCTGAAACACTGCTACCAAGTTTCCTCGAAAAAAAGCCCTACCCTCATAATAGGCATTACCCCGATTTTCAGAGGTGGGGTCGTGAAATAAAACCATCTCCTGATAATAAGCCCCAGCTAAACTACATGAAAAAAAAACAGCAATCCTCACCTAGGCGGCGTTGTCTTGGTCCCTCACGCTGGTCTCCGGCGCTGCTGCAGTCAGCCATTTCCTCAGCGTTGACACAGCACTCTCTTTCTGGTGACAGGGCTTTGAATACCCTGTCACTGTGATTGAATCACGAGCGCCACTGGCTCAGCCAATCAGAGTCGGCATTCAATCATTCACAGCCATTAAGTGAATGACATCACTGAACAGCTGTGATTGGTTAATTGAGCGCTGGCTCTGATTGGCTGTGCAACGGCGCTCGTCTTCCAACCACAGCACTCCCTTGCCGAAAGCAGGGTATTCAAAGCCCCATCACCAGAAAGAGAGTGCTGTATCAATGCTGAGGACACTGCAGCCTGCCGTAGTGCTGGAGACAAGCACAAGGGACACAGTCGCCGCAGGCCAGGTGAGTATAAGACCCCGTCTGAAAATAAGACACTGTGCCTTTTTGGTTGCAAAAATTAATATAAGACAGTGTCTTATTTCCAGGGAAACACTGTACTTTCTTTTTCCTGTATAGCTACCCATCTGGTGTGCCCTAAAGACTCAGGAAACCTTAGTCCATCCCTCTGGCTGCATTTAAACCATATATATCCCTCTTATTATAGGCTGACTAGCTTCCAACACAATATGATATAAATTCAGAGTTTATTCTTTCGTCTTACTGATTAGTAATCATAAATTGGGCATCTAACTAGGCTTTTATAATTGCAGAGATTAAATTTCTACTGTTATAGTAAAAGCATTTAAAATGATAGTCAATGAATATAATAAAAACATAAACTAATGGGGGAACGGAGGGCTTAATGGCCAAGTCAACGGTCCTGCAATCATTTTAATCAGGCATCTTTCCCAGGACTTGTGCTGCTTTTAAGTTCCATCCAAATTGAGGAATTTAGCGAAACCATAAACATAAACCACATGTCTCTCCTAACCAGTAATTAAAAGGCACACATTTGTTTGGATGCCTTTTAAATAACAAATCTGGTACCGAGGTTATAGCATATAGTTTAAATCAAAGGAAGCTGTCAAGGAGATATTTAGACTGGATGTGGGATGAAGCCAAAGCAAAACATAGCATGGAAATTAAGACTAACGATAATGTCCAGCGCTTCTTCACAGGGACCATATGGAGAACTAATAAATACCGGAGGACAACTAGAAGCTACTTACACATTTAGACCTGGAATTCTGCAATTACAAAGAAACAAGCTAATTAGAGAACTTCATCCAAATTTATATGGTTGTTTTCTTGGCTTGAAGAAGGCTGAACTTTGGCTGTTTACTGCAGGGGGAATGCTAAATATATAATCATATCTGGCCATCATATCAGCCTAATGAACCGGTCTGTTAGTTATTGTTTGCCCTTAGAAGAAATACATTGCATCTATAAAGAAGAAGTTAAAACGGTTCTCCTATCCCGCCCCTTCTTGTTGTAACTAAGGGGCCTCCGTGAAGTGAAGTCATGGACTTCTGTATCCGTACAAAGCACCAAAATGAAGCATATTTACAAACAAAGGGAGATATTTATTAAAGGGGTTGTCCCGCGCCGAAACGGGGGTTGTTTTTTTTCAATAGCCCCCCCGTTCGGCGCGAGACAAACCCGATGCAGGGGTAAAAAAAAAAAAACGGATAGTACTTACCCGAATCCCCGCGCTCCGGTGACTTCTTACTTACCTTGCGAAGATGGCCGCCGGGATCTTCATCCTCGGTGGACTGCAGGTCTTCTGTGCGGTCCATTGCCGATTCCAGCCTCCTGATTGGCTGGAATCGGCACACGTGACGGGGCGGAGCTACGAGGAGCAGCTCTCCAGCACGAGCAGCCCCATTCAACACGGAGAAGACCGGACTGCGCAAGCGCATCTAATTGGGCGATTAGACGCTGAAAATTAGACGGCACCATGGAGACGAGGACGCCAGCAACGGAGCAGGTAAGTGAATAACTTCTGTATGGCTCATATTTAATGCACGATGTACATTACAAAGTGCATTAATATGGCCATACAGAAGTGTATACCCCAACTTTGTTTCGCGGGACAACCCCTTTAACTGTTCTATGCCAGAGTTCTGGCAAAGAAAAGTAGCAAATTTTTGTGCCAAAAAGTTTTGGAAGTTTTATTCCCACTGTGCCGGCCCCCGAAAAGTGGGCGGGGCTGGTCAGAAGTGGGCAGAACTGGTCAGAAGGGGCATGGCCGCCCCGGACTGATGGAGCTATGTATAATTTCCGCCACACCGGGCGTACATTTCTGTGAAGGCATACTGAGGCCTCCGCCTCTTCATGTATTCAGTGTCTTGGTCCCCAGGGAAAATATTACTAAGCCCGATGCAGGAAACGCAGAGTTTAGTAAATTTCCTGCATCGACCTTTTCTATCCAGTATCTTCATGGTTACAATTACAAAAAAAACCATTGTGTAATCTGATGCTGAAGCCAAGTGTTACTCCTTCCCTCTGCTCACTCTTCTTGCTATCCTACAGACCATTAGGGCGCTCTCACACAGACGTTAGTTTAACCGCTGCATTTTACAGCGTTTTTCGAACGGCATTTCAAAACACATTCAACAGCGTTTTTAATGCTTCCCATCATTGCAACGGGTGATGTGGGGCATTAAAAATAGCTGAAACACAGTAATATAGAGCAGACAGCGTTCAAAAACTCTCATCTGAGAAGCCTCATTGAAATCAATGGCGGTGTTTCACAGCATTTTTAGCAACCGTTTCCAATGCTGCGCTAAACGCTGTAAAAGCCGCTTGTGTGAGAGCGGCCTAAGGCCAAATTAACATGAGCAAAGTATTTTTGTGGAACAAACTATGCTTTTTGCACACACATCGGCATATTTTACAGAATTCTTTGCACCCGCAAGGCGTGTTCATTTGAAATGGCTAATTCATCTAATGAGTTCTAGATGTGTTCTTTTCCCAGCGGAGTTATGCATCTCCTTGCGTATTGTGGAAGCATTTGCGCACCCCCCACTAACTTCTGTGGGGACTTTTGGTGCACAACCAAAATATACATGTGTGAATGAACTCATTAAAATCGATGGGTTCTATTCTTTGCGTATGATGCGCGCAAATTTTGCACATACAAATACCCATGTGACGATGGCCTAAGGGTGTATTTACACAGGCCATTCCGAGTTCCGTCTGATTGCAATGTGGATGGAACTCATGTGGGAAAAGAACCTATTATTTTCAATGGGTTTATACACTTGGGTGATTTTTCTCTCGGACCGGGTGGGCAGGAGTGAACCCCACACGACTCTCAAGCTAATGCCTTTCCCAAAAATGCTTAGCTCAGCTGTTTTCCTCCAACTTGTATACGAAATAGTCTCTGCACCTGGGAAAAAAATGCACGGCAACTTCCTGTAGCAACATTAGAAACACTAACAATGCCGTTGGAACGCGCTTCCTTGTGTTTTCATATTAGAGGAGCTTCTGCACTTGCTTCATTTCTCCTCTGATAAGCGGGGACGGCCGATTCACTGAGAAATGACTGGAGAGGGGAACAGAAGGAGCCCCGAAGAAACTGCACTTGTGGGTCTACTCTGAATGCTGGAGAACGTGGACCAGAATTGTAGCCATAGGACAAACACTGTGGGGCGATAGCATGCAAAATTGTAAGCTACAATACTGTGCAAAAGTTTTAGGCAGGTGTGAAAAAAATGGCGCAAAGTAGGAATTTTTTTCAAAAACAGAAGTGTTAATAGTTTATTTTTGTCAATTCACAAAATGCAGAGTGAATAAGCAAAAGAGAAATCAAAATCACATCAATATTCGGTGTGGCCACCGTTTGCCATCAAGACATCATCAATTCTTCTAGGTACATTTGCACACAGTAATGGATTTTGTAGGATTAGAGTCAGGTGTACGATTAACCAGTTATACCAAATACGTAATAATGATCAGCATTTTCATATGTAGGTTGAAACACGGTCATTCTGAAATTTAAAAAAGCGGTGTAGGAGGCTTAAAACTGGGTGAGGAGCAACCAAACTCTGCTACGAAGGTGAGGTTGTGGAAGACAGTTTCATGTCACAAGTCATACACCGTGGCAAGTCTGAACAAGGAATCTCCTAGGCAAAGATTTCAAAGCAGACTGAGGTGATTTGAAGAAGCACAATGAAACAAACAAGGAATCAGTGCAGCAGATCAAAGACACATGAGTGCCATCAGCTCAGGACTGGCAGAAACCAGTGGGAACCCAGGTGCAACCATCTAGTGTTTAAAGAAGTGTGGCCAGAAATGGATGTCATGGAAGAATTATGGCCAAAAAACCATTTCTTCAATATTAAAAGATAGGCAAGCAATTAAACTATGCATGAAAGCACAGGACCTGGAGTGCCGAACAATGGCAGCAGGTGCTCTGGACTGGCAAGTCAAAACTTTAAATATTTGACTGTAATAGTTTGTTCTCCGATAGTCTGGAGAGTGGTACAATAATGAGCATCTGCAGGCAACAGTGGGGCATGGGAGAAGCTCTTTGCAAGTTTAGGACTGTATTTCAGCAAATAAGGTGGGGCTTTGGTCGGGATTAATGGTGTTCTCAATACTGAAAAATGTAGGTAGGTATTAGCCATCATACAATACCATCAGAGAGGTATCTGATTGGTTCTAATTTTATTCTGCAGCAAGACGACGACCTCAAAACATCCAGCCAATGTCATTCAGAACTATCTTCGGTGTAAATTAGAACAAGGAGTTCTGGAAGTGATGTTATTGACCCCAGAGAGCTCTGATTTCAACATCTGTATGGGCGTCTATATGGGATTACATGAAGAGACAAAAGGATTGAGCGAGCCAACATCCGTGGAAGATCTGTGGTTAGTTCTCCAAGATATTTGGAACAACCTCCCTGCCGAGTTCCTTTAAAAAATGTAAGTGTTCCTAGAAGAACTGATGCTGTTTTGAAGGTAAAGGGCAGGTAGGTATTAGTGCAGTATGTCTACACCGGAAGTTTGGGTGGAGACATGGGTTGGAAAGGGTGGAATGCGCACAGCTGCTGATTGGCTGCCGGACACACACCTTCACAGAGCCACGCCCACACGAGCCCCTCCTGTTGTAGACATACTACAGGGACAACACACCATCCATCATCACCACCCAGAAGCCGACATGGGATGAGCATGTCCACAGCAGCATCTGCTGGCTCAGCACTTCCTCCCTTCCTCCAGACAGCAGCAGACCGGCTCCCCAGCCAGCATGCCGGACAGGCATTCAGGTGGAAGGAGAGAGCTGCTCCAATGCCACAGGGACTGTCTGCTGCATCCTGACCGCTCAATGACGATGGCGGTCAGGAAGTAAGGCACGCAGCCACTGTCTGCCAGCAGCCGCTTCTCCATTGGCTGAGAGCAGCAGACTCCTGAAGGCGTGTGTCCGGCCAGCCAATCAGCAGCTGTGGGCGTTTCCTGTAACTCACTCTTGACAACCCATGTCTCCACCCATACTTCCAGTGGAGACATGGTACACTAATAACGGCCAGTCACACCAAATACTGATGTGATTTACATTTTTCTTTGGTTCATTCATTTTTTATTAACCCTTCCATTTTTAAAGCTTCTTACTTTGCAGCATTTTTTACCCACCTGTCTAAAACTTTTGACCAATCCTGTATATATGAAGAAGACATCTGTAGTAGGTGGATGTTGCAAATATACATAATTTGAAATGTTCTAGTCAATTAAGAATAGTCCTTGTGTGGGATAACACCGTTAAGTCACTTTTAGTAGCTATTTCTACTAAATACAGTACAAGTAACATGGAGTTTGGTTTCTGCATTGTACTTACAGTTACCAGGCAGGATAAGTACGTAGCGGGTGGATAATGAATATGTACATTGGGTTCATACACAGCAGTATGTGCAGCTCAATGCGCAAAGTACGACTACATCCTAAATTACCAACTGTGTTCCCAGTGCTCCTAGTCACCTAAGGTCTCCATCACATGAGTGTATCTCGATTGCGTATTACGCGTGTGATGTCTGCGTGTATAATACATAGTACATCGCAGTAATTGAAATACATTGATTTTCACATTTGCCACTCACACTAGCGTTTTTCATTGCGTATAATACGTATGTTAAAAAGAACACAGCATGTTCTAGTTTACCACGTATTATGCGTGATGGATCCCATGTGCAGCGTTTAATAAGCAACACCGCTAAGAGACAGTGAGGAATTAAAAAACAGGCATCTCACGCACGCAGTGCACAATTGCTGCCCTACGCACCGCTCACCGCCAGCTCTCACAGTTTTTACGTATATAGCCGCTTGAAAGTTATAGAAAATAGACATGATAGATGCCCGCTAAGAGTGACTTCGATTTTGCGAGTGACTCAGCGCAAGGAATTTGCACTATTGCACTCTTTTTTGCGTGTGTATTGGCGTATTTTGCTGTCCTTTTTGCGCTCGCAGGACATGGTACGTTAAATGGCTATTTGGCCCAATAAGTTCCAGATGTGTTCTTTTTCTTGTTGAATTGCGCAGTACTTCATGCATCCCTTTGCACATTGTGCGTGCATTTGTGCCCTTCCCATAGACTTCTATGGGGACCTTTGATACGCAAATGCACACAAAAATAGAGCATGCTGCGTCTCTTTCGTAGCGCAAAAAAGGCAATGTAAACAAATCCATTGAAATTGATGGGTTCTGCTCTCCGTGTACTGCTCGCTAATTTAGCGGACAAATACGCCCAAGTGAAGTCGCCCTAAGGGCTTTTTTATATGAAAAAATTGTTCAAAAAAATCATTGGATCATGTGAATCTGAACCATAATGGTTCAGTGTAAACACGGCCAACGATTGAACGGCGAAAAGGAATGTGTTGGCTTCTCGTTTGCCGTTCATTTTGCGCAGGCGTACAAATAATTATTTGCTCATTTACACGTCGTTGCGTTTGAACGGCGATCAGTTCATTGTTCACATACAGCGGTGCAGCGAATGTAGACAGCTGAATGACATGCGAACGCTGCACGAGTGAACAAGCAAACTCTGTCATCAGTCGCTTGTGCGGACGAGTTATCACTTCGTGTAAAAGGAGCCTAAGTTAGTAAGGGCTCTTTCACACGTGCGTAATACCCAGTGAATGAGGCCCATTGATTCCCATGGGTTTACTCACACAGTGTAGTTTGGTCACGTAAAAAGAAAAAAAGGAACATAACCTATTTTGGTGCGTATTACACACCAAAATAACCCATATTAACCCTTTGCAAGCCAATTTTGGATGTAGGGTTTCCTAGGGGGTTTTCTCTTTCTGCCATTATACAATGTCGCCATCTGCTGGCTATAGCCAATACTGCGATATGGGACATGCTGGAGAGGCCCCCCCCCGACAACAGAGCGGACAGTAATATACAGTAAGAATACCCTGCCGGATGTCTTCTGACATCGGAGCGGTGTGCCTTCAATCAGAATGTCTTCAGACGTCAGACAGTGGATTGGAAAGGGTTAAAGCCCATTGCCTAATGGGAGCATTAGTGCATGTTTTAATGCACTTTTTTTTTTTTTAAAAAAGCGCAGTACGCAGGATATATGGTGTATTTCAGTTGCATAAATACTCTGCATATTTACGTGATTGAAATACGCCCATGTGAATGAGTCCTTCTACATTAAGTCCCTCCAGCTATTGTCCCTGACAGGTCGCCCTACTGAACCTTTCATTCTGGAATATCAGAGCAGACGACTGTTTACTTTTCCAGCATCAGAGGAAATGCTGATCTCAGCTCGCTACTTAGGTAATTGACTGGAAAATGCTGCACTGAGCTCCTCGGTTCCGGGAAACGCACCGGTGATTTGTAGAAGTACTTTGTAAAAGTCAATAATGCCTCCAACACAACTTATAAGCGAAAAAGGGAGAATATCTAAAAAATATCAGAATACAATAGAATAATGAATTCCTTCTCAGAAGTTCCTAAAACGTATAGTAGAACTAGGAAACCAGCTCAGATTCATGGCATTCACTGCTGTGGAGTCTTGCCTGCAGTCAGCAATAATCTGCATTTTACGGCCGCTTTTAGTCTATCTGCATGACATGTCTGCCACCCTGTGGCTAATATTGTACTGGCACAGAGAAGATACAGAGGACCAGAAAATGCTTGAACCATGGAGGTGCCCTTATGTCAAACGAATTTTCATTTAAATGGCCACTATATTATATATATAATTTTTTTTTTTTTTTTTACGTCTATAGTTGCAGAACCGTCCTCGGACCGGTGAGCGTTACAAAACCGTGAAAGTTACAGAATCAAAATAACTTGTAGACAACACTTATAACGACAGTGTTAAGATATCTCATTGCAAAGAGCAAGGACCATTGTACCTGGCAACAAGAGTCTGACATCGGTATGACAATAGCACCGCCATCTTGAGGTACTAAAATCTTCTTGCCTCACAGCAAAACATTAATGTAGCTGTGCACCCCATCATGGTAGATGGTGTTTGATTCGTCTCAGCAAGTTCTACAAGTATATGGTGAAAAAAGTAAATATTTGAGAAAATGGTGGCATTCGAGAGGGAAGGGCGGCTCGTGAGAATTACAAAAAGTCTAGCATCACTAATGTAAATGTCAAAAGGCATTTTGAGAGCGTCTCAAAGTTATGGCGGCCGAGTGTCACAGGTCCATCGCTGATTTGGAAATCTTGCTGTTTGGGGGAATGATGGCTTAGAACAGATGGACGTGGCATAACAGAATGTCAATGGTTTTCTTTCCACTATCTGGATTCTCATAGTTAATGCTTTGTATGAGAAAGATAGGGCAGGACTTATCTTCTAGTTTGTTTATTATTAGAGATGAGCGAACGTACTCGTTTCGAGTAATTACTCGATCGAGTACCGCCATTTTCGAGTACTTCAGTACTCGAGTGAAAAGTACTCGGGGTCGCCGGGGGGCGGGGGGCGCCGTGGGTGAGTGGGGGTAGCAGCGGGGAGCAGGGGGGAGTCCTCTCTCTCTCCCTCTCCCCCCCACTCCCCGCTGGGGGGGGTTGCAGCGGGGAGTGGGGGGGAGAGGGAGAGAGAGAGGGCTCCCCCCTGTTCCCCGCTGCTACCCCCCACTCACCCACGGCGCCCCCCGAATTTTTTCGCCCGAGTACGGAAGTACTCGAAAATCACGGTATTCGGGCAAAAAAGGGGCGTGGCCGAGTACGTTCGCACATCTCTATTTATTATCTCACTAGCGCAGAGTTTGAATAATCTGGAAAAAAAAACTGGTTCATGCACTCCGTAGCGGCGAGCATATTAGTACATGCACTCATGTGTTTTTGCCCTTACTCTGAGTCTACAAAGAACATCAGTGAAAACATGATATGGATACACAAGTGCCCACCATACTGGAGATTCCAATAACGATGCCAAACTGAATGTACAAGCTTTAAGCTTCGTGGAAACACATTTTAATCTAGATTATCTGCCCATCGAATCTCCCATGGATTCACAGGGAGCATAAATATAATATTGACTTTGACCTCTTATCATATGTATAGTAATCCCCTATGGCTTGATCAACAGGAAGTCTGCGACTATGCTGGTCAGGAGGCAGAGACTTACTGGGGGTCAATGCTGCTTTGGCCTCCAAGTCTATGATCTAGGGCTCCTTTACTTTAGCCATTTCTACTTATAGAAAGTCGTTGCAACAGGATAGGCTTGATTTCGAGCGCCGCTTCTCTGCAGCGGAAATCTGTTACACCACTGAAGCTAAGCACGCTGCTCTTAACTGCTTACTAAGGGAGTATAAATTGCTACGCATATACCGAAATAAACTTTTTGGATACCACCATAAAAATTTTAAACAACTCAGTACAGATATCCCTATACTGGAAACCGATTGATCGGCCCACATGTCTCAGATGGGACAGTTCCCATCCTAAACACATCGAAAAGTCCATTGTTTACAGTCAGGCCATCAGATACAGCCGGATCTGCTCCAACCCAACAGACAGAGAGAAACATCTCTACCATCTTAAAAGGACATTTTTGAATCAGAGCTACCATCCGACCTTATTTAATGACCAAATCACCAGAGCCACTAGGATACCCAGAAATCAACTACTCCAATACACAGAGAAGGAAGGAAACAATCTAGTAGTGACCTATAACCCACAGCTGGAGGTACTAAGGAAAACTGCAAAGAAACTTCACCATACCCTACACAAGGATGACCATCTGAAAATCATGTTCCCGGACCCTCCACTTCTGTGTTACAGGCAACCTCTAAATTTGAGGAACTTTATAATCCGGAGTGCTTTGCCCTCCAACACACAAAAAAGAACATATCCCGGCAATGTAAGGAGCTGCAAGACCTGCTCACATATACTGACTGCGGACAGGATACAAATCCCCAACACACAGTAGTACTATAAGATCGCGGGGACATTCACATGTTCCACATCTGATGTTGTGTACCTGATCCTGTAAAGAAAATGTCTTGTTGGGGGCCTTTATGTTGGAGAAACAGGACAAAAACTTAAAGCAAGGATGAGATCTCATCACTACCGTGTTTCCCCGAAAATAAGGCACCCCCTGAAAATAAGACACCCCCTGAAATTTCAGAAGTCCCAAATATAAGGCACCCCCCGATAGTATGGCATAGTAAAGTGTGCAGGCAAGTCAAGAGGCCTGTCCCGTGCTCCTATCTCCGTTGTCTCCTACCTCCAGATGTATAGGTAGATCTGCAGACAGTCTGCTGTTATCCTGTTCCTGCTGTGCTCTACGAGTGTGCTGTTGTTAGCTCCCCTTGCTGGCTGGAAAAGTCCATACTGTACGTTCTGTTCCTGCTGTACATGTCTGCTGTGATAAGCCCCCCCTGGTGGCCAGAAGCTGCAATACCATCCCTGCTTACAAGTGCTCCAGGAACTTCTGTCTGCAGACAGGTACGTTACTTGACAGCCCTTATTTTTTTATGGCTCTGTGTGTGAGTCAGGCACCCTGTGTGATTCTTAAGGCTGGGTTCTCACAGAGCGTATTTCCAGCGGAAATCTCGCAGTTTGGCCACAGCGATAAACAGCGAGATTTCCGCCGGGAAAGCGCTGCTTCAAAACCCACGGCACTCGGCTGCTTGTTTTGAAGCGACCTGGCTGCACGCTTTTCCGTTCCTGTGGCCAGTAAATCCGCACCACAACGCTGGCGTCTCCCAGCTTTGCCGTGACAGATTTGCTGTCCCATGTGGACGACATTTCTGAAAAATTTCGTCCACAAAGCTGGCCAATTGAGGGATTAGCGGCCACAGACGGATTTGCTGTGGTGAAATAAGACACCCCCTGAAAATAAGACGTAGCGCATATTTGGGAGCAAAAATTAATATAAGACGCGTCCTATTTTCGGGGAAACAGGGTACACAAATAAACAGAGAAAGGAAGAATTACCTGTGGCCGAGAATTTTTCTAGTCATGGACACAACAGAGAATGTATGAGAGTTATAAAAATAGAAGATTAGCCGTAGAAGATTTTGGGAATATAAATTCATAACAACTTTTGACACTTTCAATAGAGGGTTAAATTCTTCACAAGGATTTATGCGGGAGTGGGAAGTATGAGAAATCTATAGCACAGACAACACTGCTGGCCTGGTGACCCCCCAACACTAATTCAGGGACCATTAAACCTTCACTCCCTTATCAGTGACTTTTTAAAGATGTTTGTATTTCTGTTGCAGTATTCTTTTAAGTGCAAATTATTCACATCCATGTCTGTGCCTTGTCATAAGTATGTGTGCATAAATATGCATGCCTCTTCGGATCTATTTCGTTTAGCCTGAAGAAGAATCCCCCATTGCTTTAGAAGCTCACATTAATATCATGTATTTTTGTTAGCCATTAAAAGGTATCATATCTACAAGATTACATAGTTTCTCTTGCTGGGAACAATCACATACCCCCCAATTGTAATAGCTCAAGATGTATCCGGAGCTAAGGTTACTGACCCCAAGCTCATTAACAATACATTTGCCATTTTTTTCACGAACCTGCATACTTCTAAACTCACCTGTCCCAAGGTAGCCCTAACTGTTTATCTAGATAATATTATCTTTCCGAAATTGCTCCAAAGTAGTGTGAATATGCTAGATGGAGATTTGAAACAGGAAGAGATTGTAGAGGCTATTCAGTCTTTTTCGAACAGGAAATCCCGGGACCCGATGGGCTTCCAATGGAATGGTACGAGAAAAATGTAGAATTCATAGCCCGGAAACTCATTGCGCCATGCAATAGCATCCTTTGGCAGGGGATTCTGCCAGGGACTATGCAAGAGGCCCTGATCAACTTAATTCCCAGGAAAGACCCACTATTGCCAGGAAAGACCCAGAGGACTGTGGTTCCCACTCTCCTCAACAACGATATTAAAATCCTAGCCAAAGTATTGGCGATGTGTATTAATAGGGCCCTCAGTCACATTATACATGCCGACCAGTAGGGATTCATGCGGGTAAAAGTGCAGCCATGAACATCAGGCGACTTTTTACTAACCTAGTATTATCACACCCCAACCAGGGAAAGCTGTTCTTTATAGGCAGCTGACGCATAGGCTTACTCTGACGAAGGATAAGACTCTTGAGAAATCAGGCTCAGATCTACCGCACCTGGACTTAGACGACTGAAGTGGACTCTTGGCCACCTCTGGACTCTCCCTGATTAGTGCTAGGGACAGACTAGTACAAGTTAAGTTCCTTCATAGAGTATATTACACCCCTATACAGCTGCATGCTATGGGCCTGTCCCCTGAGGCGGTCTGTCCAAGGTGCCTGACAGATGTGGGTACAATCATGCATGTGTTCTGGTAGTGTCTTATCTTACAGACTTACTGGCATGATATTCTTGAGTTTATGAACCCTACATATTTTACACCCTAAGATATGCCTCTTTGGACTTGTGGAAGACCTAATGGTTGATGCAGCAACACGCATTATATACAAGCTACTGCTTTTCTACGCTAAAAATGTAACACTCACAGAAATGAATTGCGATCTCCGCAAGTGCAGGAAAAACATGGCAGCATGCTCTATTGACGTCAGTGGAAGCAGTTGGACCCATAGCCCATCTGTAATTGACATTATGGATAGGCTGCGGGTACCCAAGTCATCGACTACCGATGATACAGGAAGAGAAATAGAGAGAGAAAAATCTGTACTGCATAGGACCGACAGCGAGAGTCAGCGGTCATCTGCAGTACAGCAAAAGCAGGTAAGCAGGGTCAGAGACGGAATTCACTGCGGGAATCCGCATATGGAATCCGGCTCTGCCACAGCTGGCCTAAGAGAGTCAGCCTCAATGGATAAAGATAAATAGTAGATCTTGCTACAAATATACAAGTACCTAATGTTCAAAATATTTTGAATTATGGAAGGACAAGACATTAAAAACCCAATGCACTAGTAGAAAGATAGGGTGGGTTGGTGGAGAAGGGAAAATCTTCACCTTTTCCACAGGTGTAACAAGTCATTTTGTATCTCAGTATCTCCATTTAAAACTGAACTTCCGTTTGAAGTCCCATAAGAACTAATCATATCTTGACTTTTAGATAGCCTTAATACAGTGGGAGGGGGATAGGGTGGGGATGGTGAAGGGATATCTATGGTAGGTGAATGTCACAGGCATACTTGTGCGATGGGCGTTGTGCACGCTTGTGTGTGTTTTATTATACTTTTTGCGTGTGCAAATCGTGAGCATTTGTGTATGCAAAAAACCCATGTTCCGATTTTTTTAAATGAGCAATTATGTTAATTAGCTTTATGTGCTGTTTTCATGCACAAATGCACAGGAAAATAGGGCAGGTTGCATTATTTTTTTTTTTTTGCAAACGAAATGCGCACAAAATACGCTTATGTTAACAAACCCATTGAAATCAATAGGTTCTATTCACTGAGTAACATGCATGCAAATATTTGTGTGTGAATCCGGGGTGTAGTCTCCCTTGGGGTTCTCTATCATATTCACAAAACAAACAGCTTGTAGTGGGCGTTCCTTTGAAACACCAACGTCTACAACACCCAACTACGTCCGCAACTCTGCCCCTGATGTTTCCACTTATGTATGAATATTTGCATGTTCATGTCAACTCTGGAAATCCTTACCTTGTGTGGCGCAGTGTGAAGGCAGCAGAAATGCAGTCCTAAGCTCTCGCTCATGACCTGAAGGTTGCGAGTGCAATCCCTGCTTGGTTCAGGTAGCCGGCTCAAGGTTGACTCCGCCTTCCATCCTTTGAGATCGTAAAATGAGTAACCAGCGTGGTGGGGATTAATTACCTGAAATCGCTGCGGAATACGTTGGCGCTGTACAAATAAGATTTCTTTTTTCTATTCACCCAAACTTCTGTCCAGTAACTGAATATATTTGATCAAAAGATCATTATTTTTATATTTGATCTTAAGGCTGGTTTTAGTTGTTTTTATAATGTGTTTTATAGCTGACTTTTAGCCTCCTCTTAATAATTCAGTTAATAAAAGTGTTTTTCCTTGCTATTTTAGCCAACCATACTCTGCTTTTATATAACTATGATCTCTAGATCTTGTTCATCAGAGAAATCACATCAAGAAAGCTACATTAATGTGCATTATGATTTTGATTTCCTTTTATTTTCTTCTTTCGCACCTCTTCTAATCACTTTTTACTTGTATTTCTATAAAAGGTATATGCCTATTACTTCATCTGCTTATATGTTCTGGTATAGTGTGTTATAGCCCCAAAACGAGTTTATTCATGCAGTTTAATAAAAAGGAGAAGTTGAGCTATCTTGAGGTTTTGTACTTCTATCACAAAAGGTCGCACCTACGAGGGGCTGCTGATAAATCTTTGGCTTTACCCAGAAAGAAACGAGATAGAAAGATTAAACTTTACATTTATTCCACATATCCTCCACTGATGTCAACACACTTCTTATATCGGTATTCCAAGTTCTGTAAGCCTTGCAAAAAGAAGAATTTCGGTTGTGCCTCAAACCAGTCGTCCGTAGTAGCCATAGCATCAGAAATGGTGTGAAATTTGGTACCCTTGAGGTGTTTCTTCAGGTTTGGAAACAGATGATAGTCAGAGGGAGCTAGATCTGGTGAATAAGGTGGGTGGTTAACCAGCTCGAAGCCTAGCTCCATCAGTTTTGCCGTGGTCGCTTGTGCAGTGTGAGCAGAGGCGTTGTCTTGCAGGTACAAGATTCCTTTGGACAGCTTGCTGCGCCTTTTGGCCTTCAGAGCTGCCTTCAATTGGTCCAAAAGTTCAATGTAATGCCTTGCATTGATGGTGGAACCATTTTGAAGGTAGTCCACTAGCAACACGCCCTCCTTATCCCAGAACACAAACGCCATCACCTTAATAGCTGATTTATGCACCCTAAACTTCTTTGTGAGAGGAGAACCATTGAGCCTCCACTCTTGACTGCCCCTTGGTTTGAGGGTAATTCCAAGAAATCCAGATCTCATCCATAGTGACCAGTCGACCCAGGAAGTTTTTATCAGTCCGGAAACGCTGACAAATGGACTGGGAAGTTTTCACTCGCATGCTTTTTTGATCTGTTGTCAAACATTTGGGGACCCACTTTGCAGATAGCTTCTTCATGTTCAAATGTTCATGAGAAATCCCCATGATGTCTGCTATTCCTTTAGCTGAAAATCGCTGATTCTCCAGTATGAGGTTGTGCATAGCATTGACGATCTCCGGAACACCAACCTCTCTGTCGTCCAGGACGTTCCTCATCATTGGTGCTGAAGTGGCCTGTTTTAAGTTTGACAACCCAATTCTTAACTGTAGAATATAAAGGACATTGATCCCCCAATGTCTGCGACATATCACCAGGAATATCCTTCACGGACTTTCCTTGTAGAAACAAGAATTTTATCACTCCTCTGCTCTCATTTGCTGTGAATATCGCCTTAGACTCTGCCATATTGTTTTCCCGCGTACCGAGATCACTGTTGCCATAAGCTACAAACACAAAATTTTGAAAACCTATATTAGACAAATAAGACTTTCATGTGATGTAACATTCGTTACCATAGAAACGAAAAAACAAAAAGCCAAAGACTTATACACCATTTTTTCCCACGGCCAAATATATCCCCAATCATTGTACTGTAAATACTGCAAATATTCCCCCTGTGAACATGGCCTAATGCCACGTATTCGTTGTGGACTTTCTGCAGCAGAGTATCAGCATTGTGCCAACTGTATAACGTGGTGGAGGAGAGATCATAGTACAGATCTGATTTTCTGGTGATCAGTCCTTGGTTTCCACCAAAGAATAATCTCAATGCAATAGAGGACATTTTAGATTTGTTGTAGGCTTCCAACATAGTGGTAAAGGCTTGGGGAAAGCTCTCTCCTTTACTGGCATGATGGTGCCATAAAGACAGTTTGACAAATTTGGTCTGAAGGAACTTGAGTGGTTGGCGGAGATCCAAACACGTTTAGGATGAACTAGAAAGTGACTGCAAGCCAGACCATATTGTCTAACAAGAGTGTGACCCCAAAAAAGCTCTTTTGGCTAAATGAGCAATGACCCCCCAAACAATCTACGGAACTGTCTGCTTCCGGCAACAAAGCGCCTCCATACATAGGAACACCAGCAATCAGATTTTGATGATCTTTCCTGGAGACAGATCATCAATCTTAGAAGTGGAATAGTCCCTTTAAATGAACGACGTCTATTTCCTGCAGGATCCACTTCTGGCCTTGGCTCAAAAAACTGCAAAGACTGCATGTGTGTTTCCAGCCTAAAGAGCTTTGAATTCTTTGTACAGCCCTTTCACTCTGAAAATGATAGACGATTGCAGTCTTCCCCTATGTGATCTTCTGACATATGTATCACATTCAGATCTCCTAGCAGAGATCCGCCTGTAAATCCCGGATGAAACAACTCCGCATGCTGCACAATTTCATTCAGGAAAAAGCAGAAAAACCATGACGGAAGTTGGGCAGAAAACCGTATAGTCAAAGAGGTCCATCCGGTACAGTGGGTTACCATTATAGGACAGATCTTGCTTTCAAGTTTTCTGCTCCTGGGGGGCGGAGCCTGACCGCAGAGAGAGATGGCCGCGCGGTAGAGCTGCTCCGTCATAGAGGCAAATATACAGGCACCCCGCTGCAGCTATCTTCAGCCAAAGATGGGGAAACTCACCAGGGAAAGGAGCGGAGACCCCACGGGAACACCTAAACCAGCGCGGGGACAGGCGGACCTGCAGAAGTATCTTCGGGAGAGAGCCGCTCGTTCCCCCCGCGCCCCAGGCAAAATGGCGTCGGCAGCAGAAAAAACACCTCGAGCTGCAGGAGGGGGTGAGTCGTCCTCGGAGGGGGAAGAGGAGCAGGGAGTCTCAAGGAGCTTTATGCGGGACCTTATCGCTAGGGCTATGAGCCCCGTTCTAGCTGACCTAACGGTCATAAAGGAAGAAATAAGGCATATGGGCAGAAGAGTAGAGGATCTGGAGGGGACCTCAGCAGCCATTACCTCACACTCCCTGGAGATAGCTCAGGTCCTTAAAGCCCAACACCAGCAACTTAATAAAGCATTGCTACAACAAGAGGACTTGGAGAACCGAAGCCACCTCAGCAATGTCCGGATAAAGGGGGTCCCCGAATCCTGGGCAGCGGAGGCCCTCCCTAAGGTCGGACTTGAGATCTTCTCCACGCTGGTAGGCGCAGACTGGGCTACAAACATCCTAGTGGAACGGGTCCACAGGGCTCTTCGGCCACAACCATCACCAGGAGACCCGCCAAGGGACTTAATATGCAAATTGCTCGCCTTTCCAGACGCTGTTGCTGTATTGGAGGCCGCCAGAACCCACAGAGGCCTACAGTATGACGGCGTGGGGATCCAATTATATCAGGACCTCTCCCCTACCACGCTGGCAAAACACAGACTCCTGAGGTCCCTGCTGGAAGCCCTGAAGGAGAAAAATATTAGGTACGCGTGGTTATTCCCCTTCGGCCTGGGGGTGACATATAAAGGTAAAAGAATTAATATTAGAACGCCAGAAGATCTACGCAACAACTGGCAGCTGCTGGAGATAGAGCCCATGGACATCCCGAATTGGCTCCCTATGCCGGACTTTCCCTCCCTACCCCACCTGCCGTCAGCAGAACACTGGAGCGCAGTAACCCACGCGAAATCTCCAAAAAATAAACATAAGAAAAAAGCTAGAGAAGACATCACGGAGGAAGAAACCTGAAAAAGTCTCACACAAAGAGCGACTCCAGACAGTAAGCTGGGACAACCCAGAGGAAAAGAGAGTTACAAGTTTCACAAGTTATGGACAGCAAGGTTTGCCAGAGAGTTGCTGATCCGGCAACCTCAGTCCCCAATATCACGTTCAAGACAGTCTTGTCTCGGGCCCAGCTCAGATCTTCCCTGAGTGATCCCCTCATGAATAAGGGGTGTTTGTTTGCCTCACCCGGATCAGGCAGATAGGATTTAAAGTTACATTCATTTATTCTCAACCCCGCCTCCGAATAACGGACATACCGGGATCCTAGGCGGATTACGTCTGTTTCTCTCACAAGAAGTGAGAGAAAGAGCACTGAATACTCGTATTGTTTTGTTTTAGCGTATTGTCTTATTCCCCCCTAGCTACCCATCCCCCCCTTTTCCCCTTCTCTCTCCACCCCCCCCCCCCCCCCCTCCCCAGTCTCTTTGACATATTCTCTCAAACAACCACTTATCGCCTTCACATACACCGACTGCACGGTACAGAGAAAATCGCAAATCCCTCGTTGAAGCCCACCGGACCCGAACAACCGGCTTGGAACAACAAGACCTACAGTACCCGCGGGCGCCTATATCCTAGTGCTGGGTATAACACTCACGATCTTCTTTTCTCTTACACCGTTTTGTAGAGTACCAGCACCCGTCTGGACCAGATACCATCTATGGAAGCATTGAGATGCACATCCTTCAACGTCCGGGGTCTCAACACGCCGCGGAAAAGGTATGGTGTCTCCCAAATAGTTAAGAAACACAATTCTAAAATACTGCTCCTCCAAGAGACCCACTTTAAGGGTGCCAGACGCTTCTTCTTACCAGGGAAGCTGTTCTCGCAGTCCTTCCACAAATCCCACCCCACATCAGCCTCAAAAGGGGTATCAATCCTTTTCCACAAGTCGTTGCATTTCACCCGGCTCGCGGAATACTCAGATCAGGAGGGTTGAGTCTTATTCCTAAAGGGTTTCATTAACGGGGTTAAACTAACCATAGCAAACCTGTACGCTCCTAATAACCATTAAGTAGAATGGTTATACAAACAGATCATAACCCTTAGGGAGTTTGCCAAAGGGGAGATACTTCTGGGTGGTGACTGGAACGTGACCCTAAACCCACTCCTCGACTCATCGAGAGGTAGATCCCAGGTCTCGCTGGGACGCATTAGCAAAATTATTAAAGCACTGAACGCCCTGAATGTGGTGGATGGCGTACGCTATACCCCTCGACTAGAGATTATACGCACTTCACACAACCACATGTATCTTACCAACGAATAGATTACCTCTTTACCTCTGTAACTCTCCTTCCAAAAATATCACGAGCTGAGATTGACGTGATCTCAATTTCGGATCACGCTCCCATTCATATAGACATTAAAATAGCTAATGACGGCCCAAAAGAATGGATTTGGCGGATGAATGACACACTTTTCGACAGAGAAGAAGACAGAATAAAGCTCTCGGAGCTCATGAAAGAATACTTCCGGTTGAATGGCGATAAGGAGCTCAGGACCCCTATAGTGTGGGAAGCACATAAGGCGTACATGAGGGGAGCCCTTATTGCTTTAGGATCCAAACACAAGAAGCAGCAAAACAAAGCTATAGACACACTACTCTCCCAAATAGCAAAACTAGAGAGGGTATCCAAACTGTCCCTCGCTTAAAAGAGCCTAGATGACTTAAGAGAAAAAAGAAGAGAATTGAACCGGCTAATAAAATCTAGATTTAATAGGAGACACCTTTTCCTTAGGCACACGGTTTACATCCAGGGAAATAAGAGAAGTAAATACACAACGGCACTCCTCAAGAAAGCCAAAACTAGAAATCACATCAACTCAATAAAGGACCACATGGGTAAAATAAAGACTACATCCCAGGAGATAGCGAAGGTCTTCCAAACTTTCTATACCAAGCTGTATAACTTAAGAGATCCTCCATCTTTAACAGAAAAAGACTCACAAATATACAAAATTAATGCCTTCTTAGAGAAACTAAATCTCCCCAGACTGACCGAAGCAGACGCACAAGCTTTAGGCCTCCTTCCCACGAACGGATTTCCGCCGCGTAATTCGCAGCGAAAATCCGCTGCGTTGCCCGCAGCTATTAGGTTCTATTGAACCTAATAGCACAATGCTCACGATGCGTAATTCCACCGCGGAATTACGCACCACGATTTCTCCCGTCCTCACCCGCAGCATGCTCTATTTTCTGCGGGTGAGGACGGGCTGTACGCACTGACGGCTTCCATTGCAGTCAATGGAAGCCGTCCATTCACGCTATCTCCCGCTGTAACCAGCGGGAGATAGCGTGAAAAAACGCTTTCCCGCCCACCGCCGAGCGTCATATGACGCCAAATGACGCGGTCCGGCCGCGTCACGTGACACGGCCGGCCGTGCACGTGACACGGCTGGTGACGCGAGGGCGGTGGGCGGTGACGGGCGGTGACGCGCGGTGACGCGGCGGCGGTGGGCGGGGAAGCGATTTCACGCTATCTCCCGCAGGTAAGTATAGGGGCTCTGGGGGGCGCCGTGACGGGCTTCACAGCGTAATATTACGCGGCGGAGCCCGTCACGCTCGTGGGAAGGAGGCCTTAATGTTACCCGTGACGGACCAAGAGATAGACGATCTAATTACATCTACCCCATCAGGTAAAAGCCCAGGCCCGGACGGCTTCTCCGCCACATATTATAAAACTTTCAAATCAATCCTTATTCCGCAACTGAAAGATCTCTTTAATTCCCTCCTTCAAGGGGATGTATTTCCCAAACAAGCTTTAGAAGCTCACATTACCCTCATACAAAAGGGTGATAAAGACCCAGAAAATTGTGCAAATTATAGGCCAATACCACTCATCAATGTAGATGTGAAAATTTGGGCGAAACTCCTTGTCAAAAGGATGGAGGATCATATCCCCAACCTGGTACACAAGGAACAAGCTGGGTTCATCAAGGGTAGGGAGCGGAGGGACAATTCCTTCAGGCTTCTCCATGCGATAAAATTCGCACAAACACATAAAGTTCCAACGGTATTGATAAGTACAGACGCGGAGAAAGCCTTCGACCGGGTCAACCCTAGAGAGGGTGTAACTTAATTTCAACTTCCCAAGCCCCTGGGTCTCAGCAATATTCTCCCTATATAGCAATCCACATGCTAGACTGAGAATCAATGACTCCTTATCACAGGCGTTTGACATACGCAATGGGACGCGGCAGGGATGCCCGCTCTCCCCGACTCTCTTCGTATTAGTGCTGGAACCGTTGCTCCAGGAGGTAAGGAGTCACCCGGATTTGGAGGGACTGTCGACAGGTCGGCAAAAGCTTACAGCGGCTGCTTACGCAGACGACAATGTTCGTTGTCTCCAATCCGCGGGTGGGAATCCCAATCCTAATCTCGACACTAGATGCGTTCGGCGCCATCTCAGATTTTAAAATAAATTACGCAAAATCTAAGATACTTAATGTTTCCGTCCCACCCAAAAGTAGCAACATATTGAGGTCCGGGTCGCCATTCATCTGGGAAGAGAGTTCAATAGAGTATTTGGGTATAAAAATCTCCAAGAAAGTAGAAGATCTCTACGCAACCAACTTTCAACCCCTTACACCGCATATCAAAAAACTACTTGACGCTTACGATTTGCCATACTTGTCCTGGTTTGGAAGGAAAAATGTCATCAAGTCCTATGTCATACCTGTTATCACATACAAATTACGCATGCTTCCGATCCATATCCCTAAATCATTCTTGCACGCCCTCAGCTAACTAATGTCTAGATATGTGTGGAGACATAAAAGACCACCATTTACACTTAGCCTATTATCTAAAAGGAGAGAGGAATGGGGGGGGGGGGGGGGGATGGATATGCCCAGCATCCACAACATATACAGAGCCATACAGCTCTCCTACTGGCTCATCCAGAGAGGGACCCTCTTCAAAAATTTGCAGCAAGTACGCAGGGGGACACGTTGGTCGAGGACCTGTGACGCCCAACCAGACATCGCTACACCTCTAAAAGATTTAACCCCTTGCTAAGGGCCCCCTGCGAGGCCTGGGATGCCCTGAGGAACAGTCTTGCCCCCGACCCTTCTCCAATAGCACCTCTGAGTACCGTGTGTAATCTGTTGGGTGTTACCACAGACCCTAGCATCAGAAGCATATGGGATAGACTCATAAACACCAAAATAAGGGACTTACAAATGTTGATTAGCCAGAATTCGAGGGAGGTCAGACACTGGTCGCGGGCTTACGCATTTCTTTTCTACAGAGAGCACACATCATTAAAACAATAGAAGAGTTCGCTAGGAAGTTCAGATCCACGAGACCCTCCACTCCCTTTGAAAAACCCCACAGTGGCTGTTCCTATACAAACTAGCCACACATGATAGATGTTGGCGCTGCGAAGCTGAAGTCGGATCGTACCAACATATCTGATGGGACTGCATGGCTATAGTGCCATTCTGGAAGGGAGTAGAGAACTCCATAAAAAGCATTAGGATGAATTTTGTGCTGTCACCGGAAATGATACTGTTGTGGAAACCCACACCCCACTTCCACCCGTTGTGGGACAAACTGATCGCCCTAATGATTGACGCGGCGAAAACACTGATCCCGACACTATGGTTGCAAAAAATACCCCCCACAGTTGCTCAATGGAGGGAGAAAGTAGACCTGATATATAACCTGGAGGAACTCTCCAGCTGGAAAACGAATACCCATGAGAAATTTATAAAGGAGGTGGAGTTGTGGAAGCGTATCGCTTAGTCCCAATAAGTAGCCGACCTACTAATATAGGAGGAGACCCTTCCTCACCCAGGACCTAGTGGAGGAATTCCTCTGGCTTTCCCCTCACTTGTGATACTAATGGAGGGCCCTTCACCCCGAGCCGATGGCGTGGAACACCCCGGACGTTGAAGAAAAGACCAAAAGGAATGTTGCCCACGGGGCGCTCCTACTGTAGGAGACAAATCCGAGGTGTGCCGGACACACGGTGGCGGAGATCAGAGTTCGTGAGAGTTTCCCAGGAGAAGAAAAGGTAGTGTTGCTGCCTTCATTGCCATCCCTCCCCCCTCCCCCCACTGATCCTTCCCCTTTATCCTGTGTTGATTGTTATTCTTGTAAGATATTAGCCGCACATTAGGCTATTTAATTGACAAAGACTCCGGTGGACATTCTCATTATCCAAATACAGTAACCGATGTATACGCTCCTTAGCAGAAATATATGCAATGTATATGGTAATTCTTAGCTGAAATGGGGTCTGTCTTTGCTGTTTTTCCTTTGTTCAAGCAAAAAACCTTGAATAAAGATTAAAAAAAAAAAAAAAAAAGTTTTCTGCTCCTGTGACAGAATAGAAGGAAAAAAAAAAGAGCAAAAATGTGCAGAAAAAGCTTAAAAAAGACATTTGTATGTTGTAACACGTAGCTTAATGATTAAAGGTTTTTCTTGAAGGCGCGGGGACCTTTTTTTCATTTTAAACTATAAAAATGTGGCGGCGGAGCCTGGACGCCGAGCGGGATGGCTGACTGAGAGCCGCGCTCCTGCAGGCAGTGACCCACGGCTCCTCACAGCAACGGCAAGCAGCTTTAAAAATGGGCAAAACCTCAAGGGAAAGAAGCACAGACCTGCAGGGAACTCCTCGACCGGCCAAAGTGCAGGCAGACGTCCAGCGCTTCTTTAAAGAATGGCAGGCCCGGTCCCCGCGACCCCCATCCAAGATGGCGCCGGCACGTGAGCTCATCCCTGCATCTAACCTAACGGAAGAAAAGGAGCTGCCCTCGGACGGAGAGGAGGGTGAGTCTGTCTCCAGAGGGTTTATGAAAAGCTTACTCTCCCAAGCCCTGCGTCCCATCAGCTCAGACCTGGCTGAGATAAAGAACGAATTAAAACAGCTGGGCCACAGAGTGGAGGACTTAGAGACCTCCTCCGCTGCCATAGTGTCACACTCCCTGCAACTGGAGCAAGCTGTTAAGGATCAGCACTTACACCTTAACAGAGTGCTCCTACTCAAAGAAGATCTGGAGAATAGAAATCGACGCAACAATTTGCGCCTAAAGGGAATCCCGGAATCTTACGCGAGCGAAAGTTTAGCGAAAGTTGCCAGGGAGATCTTCGCCATTCTGCTGGGTGAAGAAAGGGCATCCGACATTAATATCGAGAGAATCCACCGAGCCCTCAGACCCCCGCCTGGCATTACGGAACCCCCCAGGGACGTAATTTGCAAACTGCTTGCATTTCCAGACACGTCTGCAGTGCTGAGGGCAGCCAGAATGCATGAAGATCTGAAATATTCGGACTCGCTGATTCAGATTTTTCAGGACTTGGCACCGTCTACCCTTGCTAAACGTCGGGCTTTACGCCCGCTGCTAGAGATCCTCAAGTCCAGAGAACTACGCTACGCTTGGTTGTTCCCGTTTGGAATTAGCATCACTATCCAGGGCAAACGAGTCAACATCCGCACCCAGGAGGAAATGCAGAATTTATGGGAGCTCCTAGATATCGAGCCTATTGCCCTCCCAAACTGGCAGTCAATCCCGGATCCGATCCAGTTTCAACCACTTGAGGACCCTGGGGACTGGTTAGTAGCAAGTAACTCCAAATCCCCTAAGGGGAGGAAGAAGAAGCCACGCCAGGACCCGTGAACCTAAAGATCGAGATTATTCGACCCATTTACCACGGTGTCCGGAGGCGGAGCATACCCCAGAGGCAGACCTAGTTCCATCTACAGTGTCTGCTAACTGGAGGGGTCTTGCTTCCGCTCTGTTGATGGTATTGCATTCACCGACCTGTTGCCGGTTTTCTTATTACGTTTCTTATTACGTTCTCTTTCCAGATCTCTGCAGCTATATTTACTACGGCCGGGTCAGAGGGTAAAGAACTGTTCCAGAAGGACGCTGAAGGTCTTTATTCCCCTGCTACCCCCCCTCTCCGGCTTAAGACCCGAGATTGGTGACTGTGACCTTTGAGTTTTGTCCGTATAGTATTAGTACTATTATTGCCACTTTTGCTTTTATCGCTAATGGTTCAATATACTCATGCTTGCACTAGAATATATTCTATAGATGCTTATGCCGTTGCATAATACTTACTTGTTTACTTTTTTTAGCGGGCGTTAACCCACCCGCCCCTTCCCCAAAGGAGCCGTTGGGTGACTGCTTGTATTGTCCAGGCAGTAACTTTTATTCCGTACTCCCGTCAGAGTCTGCGACTCCCCGGGACTTCGGAATTCCATCCCCAGATATTAAGCACATCTCTGCTCTATCACTGTCCTTTGTCTACAAGTTATACTTGAAGCCGAGTTTCCCTGGATAGAGAGTCTAGCTTGTATTTTTAACAAGCGTGACTAGTGCACACCCTTCCCCACTCCCCCACCTCCCCCCTCCTTCCTATCCCCTCCTCAAACCTACTTACCCCCCCTTCCTTTGTCTAAGGTGGTGTTCTCGCAAAGGAGCCCCGCGAGGGTCCCCTTGGCCTAGCTTTTGCGAGTAAGTGTGTTCTTTAACTGTCGGTAATTTTTGGTCCTTCTCTCTCTCAGAACAGGAGCCCTAATATGAATGGTTTGCGCCTCACCTCCTTCAACGTCAGGGGCCTCAACTCGCCGCAAAAATGCCATGACCTGGAGTTACTTCTGAAAAGGTACGATACAAAGATTCTCTTCCTCCAAGAGACCCACTTTAAGGGAACCAAATCCTTCTCCCTTCCGGGGAAGTGCTTCCCTAATGCATACCACAGCACTCACCCCTCGTCGGCCTCGAAGGGAGTCTCCATATTTATACACAAATCGGTTAATTTTGTGGAGGAGGCTCGGTTCCAGGACGAGGAGGGCAGAGTCCTTTATCTGAGAGGCACATTGAATAACACTAAGATGACCCTCGCGAACATATACGCCCCCAATGCAGATCAGATACCCTGGTTGTTAAAGCAGCTAGAAAATTTGAAAAACTTCAGCGTAGGACAGGTCATCCTGGCGGGTGACTTTAATGTTACCTTTAACCCTGTGCTGGATTCGTCTTCGGGCCGGTCCCAGATCTCGCAGGGAAAACTGAGAAAGCTAGGTAGACGGATTCGGGAACTTGACTTGGTGGACGCATGGCGCTCTCTAAACCCCACCACGAGAGATTTTTCGTACCTATCCGCGGTACACTCAACGTACCAAAGACTGGACTACGTCCTGGTCTCCTCCGCCCTCCTCGCGACACTGATCAGAGCTGATATAGATACTATGACAATCTCGGATCATGCCCCCGTGCATGTGACGATCCGCCCACCACATCCACGCGTTAAGGAATGGAGATGGTCCCTGAACACCTCCCTTCTTGACCAAATTGAGGACAGGGAATATCTGTCTAAGCAGCTCGAGGAGTACTTCCACCTTAATTCAGTAGAGGAGACTAGTTCCCCGATGGTATGGGAGGCTCATAAGGCCTACATGCGAGGTCTGCTGATTGACCTTGGCTCCCGGATCAAAAAGCGTACACAGAAAGCCGTTGATGACAAACTGTCTCAAATTGCTAAATTGGAGCTCTCTGCGAAACTGTCCCAAACAAAACAAAACCTGAGTAAGCTAGCGGAGGTCAGAGCTGACCTGAAATTATTATTAAACTCTAAATTTAACAAGAAACAATTGAACTTCAGACACAAGATATACGCCCAAGGCAACAGGGGCAGTAGGCTCATGTCAGCATTGATCAAAAAATCCCGCGC